>NC_142524.1:8702074-8742074 GCF_964205215.1 Stylophora pistillata | reverse complement strand
AAAAGCCCATCCTACGAAGGCTGCACGGCTGGAAGGTCTTTGCCCTTATTTGCTAAACATGTATTCCAACAAAGCACGGAAAGCCCAAAATAATTTTAGGAAACGCAAACAAGCTAAGAAGCCCCTGCGAAACTCGAACTGTATACTATACTATCAAATGAATACTAAAAAGAAAAATTTTGAATAAAATAAATAATTAAAAATAACGTGAGCAAGACGAGGTGTTAGCCTAGAATGCTTTCCCACATGATAAACAACCCTGTTATAGCACTCCATTCTACCCATGCTGCACTTCAACTGCCCCAGTAACCACTGCTCCCGTGCCGCAGAAATATTTCATTTCCAGCTCAAACGCCGGAAATTCCATGTTAGGCTACTAGCACTGACCAATTATGCTCATAACTATGCTCCTTTTTTTAAAATTATGCTACTTTTACTTTGAGTATGCTTTTCAAAACAAAAACTCAAACGAGTCCAAATCATATATTCATCGTTAATACAAATATCTTATTAGACGTTTTGTTGTGTATTATATATATCTTATTAACCAAGCGCGAGGGTCGTACTGGGAGAATATCGGCCTGAGGTCTTGACAGTACGGACCGAGCGCAGCGAGGTCCGTACAAAAAAGACCGAGGCCCGATATTCTTCCAGAACGGTCCCGAGCAAGCTTGGTTAATAAGAGATTTATTATACGACAGAAGTTCAAAGGGACACAAGTGCGGTATCATTCGGGACCATTCGGGACAGTGCCCGGTCCAATACATAGAGAATATTGGACCGGCAATAAGGCATTTTGATTGGTTGATTTTAGTTATTGGCCGTCTGACTGCCCGAGTCGTGTAATAATGCTGAGTATTGTTACGAGTTGTATTGTTACGAGTTGTGCAGTATTTTGACGAGGCCGTAGGGCGAGTCAAAATACAAATAACGAGTAAAAATACTCAGCGATGCTGCACAACAAGACGTCTAATAAGTTATTTATTATCCAACATGCCAAATTGTTATTTCAGTGCGGGCGAATTTCGTGGATATTTATTTACGGGGAGTGCGTGACAGAAGTATGCGAAGCGGAACGGAATTGGCGCGTTGTCGTGTTATTTCTATTTTCTGCAATAAATGAAGGAATTTCCTAGTCGTCTAGCTGTTTTAAACTTGGATTTATATTCGCCAGCCATTCCGACTCTTCAAATTGTCTGCCATTTTTCTTTCGTAACTTCCATCCAATTCTTCGCTTGCGCAATGCGAGAAAACGTTCAACCGGTTCTCTGGAGTTCAAATACCGCGTGATATCTGTACTCGTCTATGGCGTTATTTGTACTCTACGGAGTGCAGTTGGATACTAAAGCATGATATCTTCTGTACTTGTTCTGATAAAACAGAATCAACTACTTGTAGTACACTTAATTCCAGACCAGAAGCGGTGAGTCAATATGTCAAGATGTTATTTTCAAAAATGAATTTTCAAAGAGAATTCTTTGGCTCGCCAAAGTGTGAATGGTCAGCTATGACGTGTCAACATTTGTTTCTCAGCAATGCATTATGGATCCTGAAAAGAGTGTCGGAGAACCAAAACCAAAGTTATCACAACGGTCAATCAGAAGAAAGGAAAATACTTTTAAGAGCCAAAGAGAACTCAAAGTAAACCAACTAAACTGCTTCAAGCGCCCGAAAACCCGGCGATCAAGTCGTGATCGTATTCAGTTTTATATCTGATTGGTTGAGAAGGTGGTGCGAGTTTTCTGGACCAATCACAGAGCAGAGTAAAGTAAAAGTAAAACAATCCTGGATTACTTTCGACATTCAATTGAAAATTGCTCTATAAACTGCGTAAACTAGTGGACATTTCATGCACGTGGTTATACGTACCATTTTTGAATTTTAAGAATACGAAGTTGACAATTCTAAAGGCTTCGAGAGACGGAACTTTCCAACTGAGAGTAATTTAGAAGAAACAACAATGTTCTTCCCTTTTCTAGACGTAAGATCATTAAACAGTCATTTACGGTTTATTTTTTTTCTACGATAACATGAATGATGATGCTGTAAACTTCTCGAGCAGCCCTTAATCCTGTTCCATGGCAGAGTGAACAGAAGCACTTGTAGTCACTCGTGCCGGCTTCACCAGCAAAGAACAAATGATTTTCCACAGGATGCCCAAGCTCGTGGCGCAAGCCATTCAGAATTGCATGAACTTTTGGAGAGCTGTGCCCCCCGCAAATGAAAGGATGTTTGGACCAACCGTAATAGACTTAGTCCGTGTATGAATTGGTAGTCGAGTGTGGGTTGGAGGCGGTTCTGTTAAAAAAGTTGAAGAAGTTAACAGAAATTTTAATAACAGCTCAAAACAAGACATATCTCTTCGGCTCGTGATCCATCAAAAGCCCTTCAACAAAAATGGCGACCGACGTTTGACCCTTTCACTCTTAAGATCTAGATATCGCTTCCCAGCGCTCTTATCTGCGGTACACTTTTACAAGTTTAGCTCTGAAAATACAGTGTAACATCAAACAGTTTTCCTTAACAATGTACACTTTATATTCTCATCATCACCTTTGTGCTTAATAGTATTTATTTTGTAAAAAGAAATTTCTCTTTATACCGTAAAATAGAATTAGTCATCGTGGTAAATAACACTTTCAAAGGAGAACTGTAATCGTTTGTCTCCCGACGTGGTCACTTTGTATGTGGATCGCAACGTTTCGACTGCATACTGCTAGTCTTCTTCAATAGACCTCATCGGCTGAAAAAGACTAGCAGCGTGAAGTAGCGTCGCGATCCACATCCTAAGTAACCACGTCGTAAGACAAACAATTACAGTTCTCTTTTGAAAATTTCTCTCCGTTTACTTTAGTAAGTGAAAAATAATTGTTTTCTTAATTATGGATAAATCACTCTCATAGAATGAAAGTATATGGTCCAATGCAGCTCACCTTATGGAGAAAAGAGTATCGGGAATGATTCATATTTAGACACATTTGTAAAGGTACAGCATCTACTTTTAACCATATGAGTGCGTGCCTAACTTTTCGAATTCAAACTTAGTTTTGATTTTTACCAACAGATTATGAAACAACTCGTAGGTAAATGAACCTTGTAAGATCACCACACGCGAGTTGGGTGGTGATGGTTTAAAAAGTGCACTGCATACATACCATACCAGGGAAATGAGAGCTTGACTTCTCCTCAAAATTATTCGTCAAGGCTTTCACTTGCCTCGCAGTTTGTTTTCCATCATCAGATGAACTAAAAATAGTGACAATATCCTCACACTATTTAGTAGTGCAGATGTTGCAATGAAGCCCCATTTGATAAAAGATGTAGCAGAACACGTGAGCGGAGAGGAGACCTTTCAACAGGGAGAGCGAGGAGAGTTGTTGTTGATTTCGTTGTTAGCGTTCGGTTATTGATAATAAACGAGAAGAAATTGGGATTTATGTGACTGTCAGATACAATGAATATATGAAGTTCATATATTTTGAGTACACTGAAGTACAGTATTCCAACAAACAGTATTCCTTAATTATGTACACTTTTATTTCTTGTCATCACCTTTATTATTAATAGACAAGTATTCATTTAGTAAAAAGAAATTTCTCTCTATATTATGAAACAAGTTTTGGTTAGTCATCGTGGTAAATAACACGCTCAAAAGAGAAACGTAATCGTTTGTCTACCATGTGGTCATTTTTTATGGGGATCGCGACGTTTCTACTGCATACTGCTTGTCTTCTTCAATCGACCTCATCGCCGAAGAAGACTAGCAGTATGTAGTCGAAACGTCGCGATCCACATCCAAAGTGACCACATCGTAAGACAAACGATTCCATTTCTCTTTTGAAAATTCCTCTTTATTTACTTCAGTGAGTAAAAAGGGTAATAGTTTTCATAGTTATGGTGAATTAGTCTCATAGAATGAAAGTGTATGGTCCATCTAGCATTTTTGGACAATGCAGCTCCTTTCATTGGAGAAAAGAAAGTCAAGAAGGGTTTATATTTAGACACATTCGTAACTAAAGATACAGCGTTTATCTCCAGTTTTGTAAGTGCCTAACTTTTTTAATTCAAACCCACATTTTTTGCCAGCAGTTTGTGAAACAACTCGCAGGTAAATAAATCTTGTAAGATTACCACACGCTAGTTGGGTGGTGGTTGAAATGTCCCATTTTATCGCTTTTTTCCCACTTCATAAAAAGAGTGGTCTCGTAAATTTATTTAGCTAATCGTAGTGTTTGTACAATATGGTGATCCACAGGGTGATACAATACAAGTAAAAATTCCTAATCAAAGTTATTATAAATTCACTAAAAAATTCAATCCTTGTCTTCTAGTACAACGTTTGAAATTTGTATGTGGAATCTGTGTAGAGTGGGGGAAATTTTTGACGGTCACCATAGGATTTGTCACTTATGCCAAAATCACTTTGTGCATACTTAGAATTTCATGATAAACTCGAATTAATGTTTTATGCAAAGCTTCAATGAGATTTGTGATCAAAATTCAACTTAAACCGAGTTGAACATTTCCATATCTACATCCCGCAATTATCAGGTTCCAGAAATGTCTCATTGAATATTTTCTAGTATTATGATCTATTTCTTCTGAATAGTGGGGCACTTACCGAAAAATGTGATCCAGATCTTGAAGAAACCCATCTAAAAATTAAATTTCCTGTCCGCTAACTTTGTCAAAAGTAATTTTTTCAAAGACTGTTAGTCAATTATGGTAATTTTGTCAAAGACTTTTTTAACTGTGACTAAGAAACAATTCTATAAAACCATTTCCTGTTTTGATCCAATACTGACACTTGTTTTGTCATGCCGAATCGTTAATATAACACGTCTAGACATACTTGCGAATTTGTTCTGGCCGAGAATATATTACCGATACTCGGTATATAACACGGACAGGTGAGGTGGAAATTCAAGCTGGAAATTCAAGTGTTTTATTGATATGAAACGCTCATTTGCCGTAGGGACAGGTATCGTCTAAGCATGTTGGTAGAAGAGGATGAAGAGGGTTGTTTAAGTCCTTCGTTTTGCACATTTTTTGCACTTAACCATCCGAATACTTGAAAAAATATTGAAAAAAAAGCGTGAACGTATTAATTGAGACCTTGACCGCAAACATCAGTGTCTTTTAAGTGGATGACTTTCAAAGACAAAGGCTGGGCGCGTTTCGTCAAAGCAGTTTTTTTATTTTTCCTACTTCCAAATAACCAATTGTCCAAATATCGCGTGATATTTGTACCCGATTCTTGCGTTGACTGTACTCTAATTTAGTGTAGCTGGATAAAAATCTTAATGAACATGACTTTGAAACTGCATCATGCAGGCAATTTTAGACAAACTGAGACAAAATACTACCAGCCATTTCTTTTATTTTGAAAATAAAGCTCTTCAGAACCATACAAACATACAAATACCGATACACTTTGTTCGCTGTTCATCTCGTTTAGCTATCAATCTCTATCTACTTTCTTTTAAAATTATTCAAATTAGCTATAGACTATTATACAACGAAGAAATCTCAGTCGTTGCAAGTGGCGTTACAAGAAATATCATGTCTCTTGTCAAATTACGTTTTCGGACTTCAAAATACAATAAACAGTCAGTTCTCTTAATTCTTTCGTCTCCGCGAGGACCTGCAAAGAGACAATGAACAGAAAAGTCGAGGAATTTGCGTTGAAAATATTTCGAGTCAAGATAAGCCTTCCTCCAAAGTGGATGGAGTTAAGCAACTGGCTAAGTTTTCAAAGTGACAATTTCGATATTTACAGAAAAGGGGTGGCTGAACACAAATCAAACTTATTTGAGTAAGAGATGTATACGATCTTTGAATGAAAGCTCATGTAACCGCATCTGAGAAGAGATACGAAGAAAGATTTGATTGTACATTCAACGCTAACGTCATTTTTTTCTCTTGACTTGACACTGACGAGAAGTAAACACCGAAACGTCGTCAAAATTGTTTTACGAAGTATTTAGAATTTATTAAAGTATTTTAGTGACTTCTGCGATGCAGAAAATGCCTATCAGCCTACCCTGGTTTCTCAGCCCTGGCGTTCATCATTTTCTGTGGGACGATTTCTGTTTGGCGGAACCGCGCTATGGTTTTCGTTTTCTCCTCTTCTTCTTCTCGTCTCACCGTTCCTGTTCAACTGCTCCGGTCTTCTCACTTGTTCACGCTGCTCGTGATTTTCTGCCGGTTCCCTTTGCTGCACAGCTCGATCATTTTGCATCAGGAAGTGAAGGACCATCAACAGGAGAATGTAAACGAATAGACTAAAATAGTCGCGAATGGTAAGCATGATGTGGAGAAAGCTTCAAGAACGGGCCAACTGACGTGTGACAAGAAAATCGTACTAAAGTTTCCAACAGAACCGAAAGGGTAACCGGAAACTTTATGGGCTATTTTTAAGCGATATTAGTCATCACAATGTGCTCACCCAGCCAGAAAAAAAGTTTGGTGCGAGCGCATTTGATCCCGTTAACTGTGAATGAAAAGTTCAAAATTAACGGGAAAAATGGAGGAAATCTAAGCTAAATGAAGTCTTGTGTCACTCTAAAATGTTTTAATACTCAACCATCGGACGATTTTGCGAAACGTGCAACTTGCGGCCTTGCTTTTGCTGCTTCAGTTGGATGAAGACCCAAAGGTCAAAATACACGAGGGATTACCAGGAGTGATCATGAGTCGAGTTTATCTCTTGAATTTTCGAGGAGTCTGAGTTTTCGGGGTGTGAGTTTTCGTGACACCCCAAGCTTACTTGCACTCAGGTAAAATGCTCATGAATTTTGCCGACATAGGTCAATGAAGTGCCGTATGCGAGGGCTAAAGACATCGATTTCTCATCGGCTAAGAAGCTCAAAGAAAAGCTCGACCAAAAAATCGAGGATCTACAACAGCCGCAAGCCTCGAACAATACAACAACTTCTAGTTCCTCCTGTTCTTCCCCTTGATTTGTGATGATCTTAGGTATAGCGCATTAGATCATATATATAATGAATTTTGCGCTATAGAAATAATAAAATTATCAAATTATTATACGAAAAAATCCTTAGTCTTTATGCTTTCCACTTTTGCTCGAACAGCCAACAATAATGCATAAAACCATCCCTTCTTTCTCAAATGAACTCTTCGTTAGATACGGTTTGTTTACGCTCGAGGGACACCAAGATGGCGGATAGTAACCGTTGATAAGGTATTGGTCACGTGGGTGAAACCCAAGGATAATGTTGCTCAGATCGTAGCTTAACTCATAAATGTATATGTATATCTTTTGAGACGTTTCAGTATGTAGTATTGCAACTTTTTACGAGTTGTATCGTGTTTGACCAGTCCGTGAGGAGAGCCGAAAACAAATTACTGCATTAATTCATGTGCATTTATTATAAGGCGAAAAAAGCTGCTAAGCAACGAACGTGGAATCATTGCAAGAATAGCCGGCCGTTCGAGCAGATTTTTTCACGGTACTGAAAATAACCAACTGTCCAAATACATATATCTTATAAAGCTTTTTAACTCTTTGCAGCGGCCAATTTACAATTTCAAATCACCTTGTTACCCCCACCGACGCAGCACCCAAGTTTCTTTAGAAACTTATCCTCTTTATTCATTTATCTTATAAAACGTTTTGCTGAGTAGTATAGCTGATTATTATCCAACTACTCTAACTACACTTAGACGAGTACAAATAACGCCATAGACGAGTACAAATATCACGCGGTATTTGTACTCGTCTACTGTAGAGTACCGGTTAAACAGGTTTTCTCGCATCGCGCAAGCGAAGAATTGGATTGTAGTTACGGAAGAAAAACAAAAAGTGGCGGACAATTTGAATCATTTCTGACAACGAAGAGTCAGAATGGCTGGCAAATTTAGGTCAAAGTTTACTAGATAAATCGAACGAAGAAAACAGCTTGACCACCAGAAAATTTATTCATTTAATGAAGAAAATAGAAACAGCAACACGACAAAGCGCCAATTCCGTTCCGCTTCGCATTCTTCTGTCACGCACTCTCCGTAAACAAATATCCGCGAAATTCGCCCGCACTGAAATAACAGTTTGGCGTGTTAGGCCTGGTTTATACGTCGCATTTAATGAGACGAATTTAGTTGATGAATTATTTTCGTCTGGGAGACGAAATTAAATGTCAATTCATTTTAGACGTCGAATATAATTTCGTGTAAAGATGAAAATAAACAATTTTTGAAAATCGAGTTTCCAGATGGGATTTGAACCCACGACCCTCCGTGATCTAGTCGGATGCTCTAACCACTGAGCTACAGGAGACTCTATGGTGAGGAAGGGTCAATTAGTGGGTATTGACTGGAACCGCATCACGCGGCTACACAGCCAAACATCAGCTAGCGCATAGAAGCTCACTAACAGCATCACGCTGTCACATTAAAGCATCACATGCATTAAAGCATCACATGCAGCCAACCATCCTCCAAAGTGAGCGTGTAAAGATGAAAATAAACAATTTTTAAAAATCGCTCACCATAGAGTCTCCTGTAGCTCAGTGGTTAGAGCATCCGACTAGATCACGGAGGGTCGTGGGTTCAAATCCCATCTGGAAACTCGATGAATATAATTTCGATGTCGTTTTGTGCATGCATTGACTTTCATCGGCGGAGAACTTCCAAAAACAACATGGCGGCGTTCAGAGAGGCAGTAATGCTAAAGATTGGTCTGGCGAGACGAAGGCGTAGGAATTTGTATCAAATTTACCAAGATAGATGCTTCTGCGCTCCGAGGAGTGGATTTTCGTGTATAAATTCTCGCACAAGGAAAACAGTACCCAACTCGCTTTCCCAGCTCCCATCCCTCCGCGTCTTCATCCAGTTGAGCCACAGAACATTCCAAACGAACACATACAGGTCTGTCACATCAAATGTAACTGTATTTCGTTTTAGTCTCACGTGACCAACAAGTCTGACTCAACGTTTTTCGGAAAAGGGCTCCTGAAGTCACCATGTTTTCTGTTTTCGCGGGAACTCTTCTCCCTTACCCATGCCATGCAGGTGAAAACTGTAAGCGTGGGCTCAAAATTAACCGGTGGAATAATTTATGTCCTCGAAAAATAATGTATGCATTTACTTCGATGCGACTGAAAAGCGACGTATAAAACTGACACGCATTTCAGACGTTTTATCCGTCTGGGGCACACGGATAAAACGTCTAGGTCGAATTTAATTCGTTTTAGAAGTCGCCTTACGGTCGAAGAAAATTGCTGGAATTAAATTCGTGAATATTCGTCTCTAATGTGACGTATAAACAGGGCCTTAGATAATAAATAACTTATTAGACGTTTTGATGTGTAGTATTGCTGAGTATTTTTACTCGTTATTTGTATTTTGACTCGCCCTACGGGCTCGTCAAAATACAACACAACTCGTAAAAATACAACACAACACAAATACGGCACAACTCGTAAAAATATTCAGCGATACTACACAACAAAACATCTAATAAGATATATTTATTACACGAGTATATCGCGTGATATTTGTACTCGATCCGTACATTATTTGTACTCTACTAAATGTAGTTGGATTATAGTACACATTATAATCCAACTGTGCTTCCTGGAGTACAAATAACACCCAGAACGAGTACAGATATCTCGCAGTATCTGTACTCCAGAGAACCAGTTAGACATTCGCCCGCACTGAAATAACAATTTCAAGTGGCGTGTTGGATAATAAATATCTTAATAATCGTTTTGTTGTGCCGTATTTTGACGAGTTCGTAGGGCGAGTCAAAGTACGGCACAACTCGTAAAATACATATATCTTATTAACCAAGCGCGAGGGCCGTACTGGAAGAATATCGGCCCTCGGTCTTTTTTGTACGGACCGAGCGCAGCGAGGTCCGTTCTGTCAAGACCTCGGGCCGATGTTCTCTCAGTGCGGCCCTCGCGCTTGGTTAATAAGATATATGTATTTTACGAGTTGTGCCGTACTTTGACTCGCCCTACGAACTCGTCAAAATACGGCACAACAAAACGATTATTAAGATATTTATTATCCAACACGCCACTTGAAATTGTTATTTCAGTGCGGGCGAATGTCTAACTGGTTCTCTGGAGTACAGATACTGCGAGATATCTGTACTCGTTCTGGGTGTTATTTGTACTCCAGGAAGCACAGTTGGATTATAATGTGTACTATAATCCAACTACATTTAGTAGAGTACAAATAATGTACGGATCGAGTACAAATATCACGCAATATTTGGACAGTTGGTTGTTTTGTACTTAGTTCTTATTGAGCGAGCGGGAGGTCCGTATGAGAGAATCTTGACCGAGGTCAAGATTCTCCCATACAGACCGACCTAGCTCGGTTAATAAGATGTTCATTATATGGCTGTGTCTAGAAAGCAACGGAACATTATAGTCTTTGTAACTTTTTTTCTAGACCGGTCTAGATGGGAAAATCTAGACCGCTTTCAATATTGATTTCAGCCAATCAAATTCGTGAATTCGGCAGTCCCCAGTCCTTGTGAGACAGCCATAAAATAATGCAAAATAAACCTGTTTATATTTGTTCTCGATTCGCAAGTTATTACTTGGGCTTTCCGAAGGAAACGTCCGAGGTATAAATTCGGCTTGGTTTTTTTTTTCGTTTTTTTTTTGGCGTTCAGTCACAAAACGCAGTTCCACTACAGCGCATGCGTGAAGTGTACGCGCATGCGTGAAATGAACCTCAAAGCGCATGGTTTAATTAAAGCAATGGCTGCCTTCGTGAACAATTCCTTGCTTGATGTACGCTAAAGAAATTCGATGGCTATTACGCTCAATACATATACAAAGTCACACACCGCGGGAGACCCACACTAAAACTTGTGGAGCGTTTTGGGAACGGGTCGAACCGCGAACTTTACGAGAGATCAATTTACGAGAAATAATTTACGAGTGAACCTTCTATCGAGGAATATCAAGCGAAACCCACACTAAAACTTGTAGAGCGTTTTGGGAACGGGTTGGCCTACGAACTTTACGAGAGATCAATTTACGAGCGATCCTTTACGAGTGAACTTTCTATCGAGAAATATCGAGCGAAACGAGCTATCTCCTATTATGTTTACAAGTAAACACAACCGTGTATTTAGACGTGATCGAGAAGCCGATAGAATACCAGAAGTTACTCTGGAGTGTCTCAGAAGAAAGGGCAGAAAACTGTAGGAATTTGTTTATGAGCGTATTCGTCCAAGCATACCGAAGTCCTGCTGGTTACGTCGTTATGTGAAGGTTAGAGGAGTTACAAAGAATGTTTGTAAGCTTAATACGAAGAGGGTAAACACGAATTATAACATAGCTTGTAAATTCGTGCAATCAAATTCAACTGCGCGAGCGTGCTTCAATTTTCCATAGTGCACGCTGATGACGTCAGCAAACAAATGCCTCGCGAAAAATTTTTTTCTCACGAGTGACTTCAGTATTTTTCATTAAAAAACGGGAAAAACTTCCGCAAAAAAGTTAAACTAGACACGACAACAATCAAACAAGCCGATGAAGATCTGCCTACTTTTTCTTTGGGAATGGATTTTTTGACTCCCGAGAAAGAACCCAGAGAATGGGAAAACAAAACAATCAACGGTTTCATCTCGTTTCGCAACTCTAACTTCATTAATTTCCAGGCATGAATTCACCTGTCAGTTTTTGACCAATCTGAGACAAGGTCACTGAAGCATAGCGAAACGAAACAAAATAAACAAGTCATTGAAGCGTAGGAGAGGGAATTTCTGCCCTTTATACATAAACTACAGCGTTGAAAATGTTATAAAGTGAAACAATTGGTTTATGTGTCAGCTGTGCGTTCATCGAGACTTGAAGCACTTGGGAAGTTTGGAGAGCACTTAAGAAGCAACGAGCAACTCTTAGGCATCTTTCGTGCTCTCCAAACTTCCCGCGCGCTTCAAGTCTCGATGAACGTACGCTAACGCATGAACCAATTGTTAATAATGATTATATACGAAATACCAAATCGTAATTTACAATTATTGAACCAATAAAAACCAGTAACAGAAACAGGATATTTAACGGAAGAGCTAAGCTTATATATTTAACCTTACTATTTAAGTTGCTTCTGTCAGTATCCTTATCCAATTCGCTGTTGTTAGCGCCAACTTCGAAGTTGTGTTCACGAGCATTCTTGATTTTTTCAGCAAGTGAGGTGTTTGTCTCTGCGTCATAGTTTGTTGTTAAATCGGCCGTCACAGTTTTGCCAGTATTTTTGTACATATGGCTCATTTGTTATCTCGTGAGAACTAATATGAACTTTCCACATTTGGCTAGCTTTCAAGAAATGAAGTTCGTGGACCGGCCCATTCCGAAAACACTCGACATCATTTAGCGTTGGCCTACCACGAACGGCGTGTGCGTTTGCATATGGGATGAGCTTATAAGACAGGAATCTTTGCAAAGCGGTCTTCACAAAACACAGCATTCTGTAAATTACATTAATTGTTTACAAAGAGCGAGCTCACGATAGCACAAGTTGTCGCACTCTCATCCCCAGTTTCCACGGTTTACGGAAGGAACGCCTTGGACCATGACCCCCCTTTTGGCGACCGAAACGGCTTGCATTTTCAGAGTAATAAAGTTACACAACATGAGAAGAAGTATTTGATGAATTGTACTGTAAGAGTATATCAAAGAATAATTAAATTGAAGTCTAGAGCAAGTCGTTATTTATCAACGTTTTCTTGTAATAAACCCATGTGTCTTTATAAGAGTCAGACACACGTATCAAACCAGTGTAAATTTCAACTGAGTTCAGATATAGTTGTAGTGGTTTCAGAGATTTTTCTATTAAAAACAACATGAACTATTGAACAGTAATATTGCTTCAATCTTCTGATTTCTGAAAAATCCCCTTGGGTGAACATTTGGCAACAAATTATGACTTGGTACCAATAATAGATAAAAAATTCCCTTCTCCTTGCAGTTAAAGGAAAATACATTATCTACTCAGGGTTTGTAAAAGCCTTGAAAGTCCATAGAGATGCTTGAATTCAAAAATAAAAATTCAAGGCCTTGAAAGTACTTGAATTTGAGGACTAGGGCTTGATTTTTGAAATGCTTTTACATTAACAATTTTCAAGTCGAAAATTATATTGCTTTCATGGAAAAACTGAGAAATAAATTATAGTGCTTTCATGGAAAAATATATAGTGCTTTCATGAGAAATAAAATTACATAATTTTAAAATTGCTTATGCAAACCTTTCCAAAAGTGGTCCTTCAATTTTCTAAAACTTGACCTTCAAACTGATTCATTAAAAAGTCCTTGAATTTCAACCATTGGCATCTGTAGGAAACTACTGCTATATGGTAATGTATTATTTTGATTGTTGTCTAGTACCATGACAACATTCATTACACTCAGCAGACAAAAATTAACACACAAGTAGACTTATTCATGACCGGCAATGACGAAATTGCGTGACGACAGTAACAATGGCTATACGGCAGTCCTCTAAAGATAACTCCAGATGCGCGATATTGAAAGCCCGAGTTCACGCAGCTATGCGTCTAGTTTGTATATTACTTTGTGCAGTTGGATAATAATCCTAAGTGGACATGACTTTAAGGCTTCATCAGGTTGAGGCACAAAATAATACCAGTCCCCTTTTTTTTTTATTTCTAAGATGGAGCTTCTCAGAACCACACAAACATAAAAACACTGATACACTTTGCTATTCGTTCATCTCGTTTAACTATCTATCGCTATCTATTTTCTAATGAAACGGTTCACTGAATTAGGCCCTCAGGCCTGTACAAACAAAACGCTTAGTCGTCGCCAGTGTGTCTCTTGTCTTTTCTAGTCTCTTTTAAAGTGCTATAGACAATTAATTTCCTAGATTTGATCGTCTCCGACGACCAACCTGCACGGGGAAAAAAATGAACAAGGAATTTGCAGTTAAGATATAATCTGAGAAGTTTATAGAGAAGCTTCCTCCCCCCCCCCCCCGTCATGTCAGCGCATTGTCATAAGACGTAAATATATAAATTAAACATCAGTTTAGCTTTTAGATCTACAAATAACATACGAATCGAGCACAAAATATCACGCGATATTTGGAAAGTTTATTATTTTGTATTGTAATAATAAAAAACCTGTTTAGATTTGTTCTCGGTTCGCATGTTATTTGTACTCTACTTTGTGCAGTTGGATAATAATCAATAATCATTAGTAGACACACAGGGGGCCCATACAATCTGTTTGTGTAGCCGACCGTTGTTTTATAGTGAATGTACCAGATTTACGGTTTGCCTCACCTAGAGTCATTGCTGACTGTGCACATAAATCATTAATAAATAAACGTTGAATTACTTTATCTGTGGTGCATAGTCGTCCTTTTGCCTCAAAAATGTTTTTTTTGAGCGATTTTCAATAAGTCTGATTTCGTCGTTAATGTAATGCATTAAAGAAAGACAAGGGTGGAAGCCTTGTTTTGAAAGGGTTCAAGCGCCCGAGCGATTTTGACCCCGAAAATCGCATCGCTCCGCTTTCAAACTTCGCAGCATTAAGCTCAAAAGATGCACAATTCTCCTCGTACCTTCCAATCGAAAATCCATCCAAACGGACCGGAGCTAGCCCTTGAAGAAAATCAAAATCCCACAGTATTTTAGCGTCCGGGGATGCGTAGGAAGATTCTCATGTGCCAGCCAGAAACCGCCACGTTGATTGCAAGATTCTCATGTGCCAGTCTGATTGGACGACGTTAAACGATGACCAATTCAAAATATCTAACGAGGGTGGGGAACCATTGGCGTTTAGTGACCCTTCAACTGTACGAGGAGAATCGTGCATCTTTTGACCTTAATTCTGCGAAGTTTGAAAGCGGAGCGATGCGATTTTTGGGGTCAAAATCGCTCGGGCGCTTGAACCCTTTCAAAACAAGGCTTCCACCCTTGTCTTTCTTTAATGCATTACATTAACGACGAAATCAGACTTAATGAAAATCGCTTAAAAAAAACATTTTTGAGGCAAAAGGACGACTATGCACCACAGGTAAAGTAATTCAACGTTTATTTATCGATGATTTATGTGCATAGTCAGCAATATATCACTCTACGTGAGGCAAACGGTAAATCTGGTCCATTCACTATAAAACAACGGTCGGCTACACAAACAGATTGTATGGGCTCCCTGTGGTAGACATGATTTGAAGCTTCATTAGGCAGATATCAATTTTAGACAAACTGAGACTAAATATTACCAGCCCCTTTCTTTTATTTCTAAGATAAAGCTTCTCAGAGCCATAAAAACGTAAAGACATTGATACACTGTTATTTTTCAACTCGTTTAGCTATCAATCTCTATCTATTTTCCTTTGAAAACGCTCAAATTAAGGTCTTTACGCGTTTTCCAGCTTCGAATGACTATAAACAGCTAGTTCTCTCGATTCGTTTTTCTCTGTGAGTACCTGCAAAAGGAGAAAAGGCAAAGAATTTGCGGTAAAAATATTTCGAGACAAATTACAGAGAATCTTTTCTCCAAAGCGGATGGAGTTAATGAAGAATTCTCCTCGATGTTACAGTTTTATTTTCAAACAACGATGTAGGAGGGTCTATTATTGGGGGTCGTAGATTCCGTAAACCGCCAAATTTTGTTCCTTCGAAACCGCAAACCGCTTTGGTTTTTTTCTAAAAACCGACACCGCCCTACAGGTAGGACGATTATCCTCATAACCGATCTTTTAACAGCACGTAGCAAATTCGTTGCTATATGTTTGCTCAATAATCGTATTTCTCCTCACAAAGACCACAAGATATTAAGAACAGAACAAATTATTTCTATAGATTTCCATTCAGTCACCAGCGAACACAAAGGTTTTAACTTCTAATGGGCTGTTCACAAACACAAAGATTCCTCGAGATGTTTATAACGAATTACAAAAGTAAAAGCTTTCAGGGCTGGGTGTGTTGTCTGTTCTTATGTGGTCGTTCTAACATGGATTTTATAAAGTGTTCGTATTTGATAAAATGGGAAATTTAAACCACCACCAAACTAGCGTGTGGTATCTTATATGGTTAATTTTTTTTAATTCGAAAAGGAGCTGCATTGTCCAAAATGCCAGATGGACCATTTACTTTCATTCTATGAAAGTGATTAACCCATAATTATGAAAACTAGTACCCTTTCCACTCCTGGCACTGAAGTAACGAAGAGGAGTTTTCTAAAGATAAATGTAATCGTTTGAGTCACGACGTGGTCACTGTGGATGTGGATCGCAAAGTTTTGACCGCATATTGCTAGTCTTCTTTAGGCGATGAGGTCGATTGAAGAAGACCAGCAGTTTGCAGTTGAAACGTCGCGATCCACATCCAAAGTGATCACATCGTGAGACTAACGATTACGTTTCTCTATTGAAAGTGTTATTTACCACAACGACTAATCAAAACCTATTGTACGATATAAAGAGAAATTTCTTTTTTGAAAATAAATACTCAGTGTAAGCAAAAAGGTGATGACAAGAAAGAAAAGTGTACACAGTGAAGGAATACTGTTTGTTACGCCATATTTCAGAGCTAACCTTGTAAAAATTCTCGGCAGATATACTTGTGGGAAGTGATATCTAGAGTGAAAGGGTCAAACGTCGGTCGCCATTTTTATTGAAGGGTTCAGTTTTGAGGGATCGTGAGCCAAGGAGATACGAGTTGTTTAAAGCTCTTAAAATAAGTCACCTTTTTCAACCTTTTTTCAACAGAACCGCCTCCAACCCACACCCCGCTACTGATTCATTCACGGACTACGTCTATTGACATTGGTCCAAACATCCTTTTATTCGCGGGGGTTACAGCTCTCCAACAGTTCATGCAAATGGCTTGCGCCACGAGCTTGGGCGTCCGGTGGAAGATCACTTGTTCTTTGCTGGTGAAGCCACCAGTGTGACGGCCTGTGCTACTGTTCACACTGCCATAGAAACAGGATTAAAGGCTACTCGAGAAGTTTGCAGCATCGTCACTCGACAAAAAGTGTTAGGCCAGAAAAATTAACCGTACTTGACTGTTAAATGATCTTACGTCCATAAAAAGGGAGGAAATTTTTGCTCCTTCTAACTTACTCTCTGAGTTGGAAAGTTCCGTATCTTGAAGCCTTTGAAATTGTCACCTTCGTATTGTTAAAATTCAAAAATGGTACGTATAACCACGTGCATGGAATGTTCTCTTATTTATGCAGTTTATAGAGCAATTTTCAGTAGTCCTTTTTACAGTTGTGGGCTTGGTGGCCAAACATTTGAACAGGAGTGAGGCTAAGAATGACCTTGTTATGATAGAGATGTTGCTGCTTTTCAAATGCAAATTTCTTTGCTATCATGCTAACTAGATACAGGTCTCTATCACAACAGGGTCACCCTTAGCCTCACTCTTGTTCAAATGCTTAGCTACCAATCCCAGAACTGTAAAAAGGGCTATTGAATTTCGAAAGTAATCCGTGCTCACCATCGTTCTGTGATTGGTCCAGAAAACTCTCAGTACTCTTATAACCAATCAGATGTAAAACCAAAACCAATCACGTTGTGATTACTCGTGCGTGCTTTTGGACGCAACCTTCTTTAGAGTCTACCGTAACCCCTTACTTGATAACAAAGATCATTGTTGTGGATGAGAACTTTGTTTTGTTTTTGTTTTTTTTTTTTTTTTTGCCAATTAGCTTTTAAAGGTCTTCCTCATCATTTCAAGCTACGAAAATTGTGGTTATGAATGATTGAAATATGTAACCTTCTCTAAAATATTCGGTCCGTTAGATCTAAAACTTTTCCCACTCACACGATGCTGAAAGTTAGTAGTTTAAAAAGAATATATTTTAGTACTCATTGGTACTTTTTCCACCTAGAAAGTTAGCTGTTTGTGATGGCGAATATTTCAGTGAATATCACTCGCAAGAAGCTGCAAATTTCACATAGTTCAAACTGTGAGTTGGTTTTTTCTTTCATATTTGAAACAATTTCTTCTTCAAACCGACTACTTTTTCATAAAACATGTATGTTAATTAAACGAAGAAAAATGTAAATAATTATAAGCAGAGATCTCATAACTTATAAGAAATACTGGTGATGAGTTTTCATTCCTCTCAAGACCTCACGAAAGATCAAGAAATACATGATTATCAAAAGAAGAACGAATAGAACGAACTGAAGGTCTTGAATTAAGTGCAACCTGAGGTTGTGTAGCGCGACACACGTCTCGACATCAAGTTTTGGCCTCGGGGGTTTTTCACAAAAGTATATGTCAGTCAGAACCGCCTCCCGGTTAGCACAATGGATAGAGCTCTGGACTGTTGTGTGGGAGGTCGAGGGTTCGAGCCTCGGCTGGACCAACACTCAGGGTCTTAAAATAGTTGAGAAGAATTTGCTGCCTTTCTATAACATCAAGAAATGGTTAGATATTCTAGTCTTCTCGCATAGGGACGAATAAATAGAGGTCCCGTCTCCTGCAGGGTTGGGGAAGGAGACGTTAATTTCTCACACACGCGATTACTGTGTGATGGATGTCCTCCCCTGTGGTGGGATGGGTGGGTTTATTGGGTCCGCAGTAATTGGCGCAAGCTGTTGCGGTGTCCCTGCCGGTTGGCGAAACGATCAAGTTACGTTTTTGAAACAAAACGCCTACGCAGACACAGCAACTGCATGCCTAAGAAATTTTTTAAAATCCATTTTAATAAACATCAATCGAGCGAATATATTCTCTTGCATCGCGTTCTTATTTTCCTCCCATAAAGTGCATTCCCTGATGTCACATGTTTTGCAGAGGGTACTAAACACATAAAATGTCGGCGTTCACTACAGGGATTTTGAAAGAATCAGTCACGGCTAGTTAAGTTTATAATGTCATATATTTCTGGCGACGTAAATAGGTAGATTTATGCATTAGGAAAAAAAATATGGCATTTTTAGAACCAGTCGTGACTTGTGTCCAACAAATATTTCCGTCTAAAAAGAGCACTTTTTAAAATCACACCCCGCCTGAGATCGAAGTTGACAACAGAGAAGGATTTTATCAAACTTACAATTGAAAAGTTGAAGAGCCACTTATGATTGATATTTGTACAAAAGAAAATAAGGCAAAAAACTCAGGTTCCATCGATTCCATGCCACCACTGCACAGTTGCACGACTTCTAAAAAAAAAAAAAAAAAAAAAAACTGAAAAAAAAACTTGCAGAGAGTTTGAGGAAATTTCCTGTACTTTTCAACAAAAGTTTTGCATAACTTAAACACAAGTTAAAGGAGAGTCCTGATGTGGCCAGAGAATACGGCCTAAAAGAAGGTAGAGGGAATGTAAACATATAAAGCAATCGGTGCAGTAATCAAATGGCTCTCGAACCATTTAGTAAACAGCATAAGTGTAAATTATCGTAATGAATATGAATGAAAAGGAATTGCGCTGGAGACCAATATAGATAAATTTATGGTTGGTGAGCGCGTAAGATTTTTATTCATGGGTTGTGAAGGAATTGCTCTGGGGACCAATTAACAATTATTCCACGAGCGCGCGTTGGATATGAGATGATAGATAGCCAACGAGGCGCGTAGCGCCGAGTTGGCTATAATCATCTCATATCCTACAAGCGCGAGTGGAATAATTGTTTTATTAAAAACTTTAAATTAAATTATTAAATTTTATTAAATTTTTAGCTCCCTTTCAATTTTAAGCTGCCACGTACGCTTACCATATTTGTAGATTATGGTATATTGGCTGATATACCATAATGGCTAAGCCAATAAAAAGTCTTGAATTGCATTATCCAAAGATCTAGTTTTTTATAATATAGATTAATTCATGATTGGTGAGCGCGCAAGATTTTTATTCAAGAGTTGTGAAGGAATTGCTCTTGGGACCAATATAGATTAATTCATGATTGGAGAGCGCGCAAGATTTTTATTCATGGGTTGTGAAGAATCGCAAACGAACGAGCGAGTCTTCGAGCGAGTGAGTTTGCGACTCTTTGCAACAAGTGAATAAAAATCGGACAAGCGAACTAACCATTAATAGCTGCAGTACTGAGGAGGCAGTAGCCACAAAAAGTACGGAAAATTATTTTCTTACAATTCTTCTGTAAATGCTTAAGCTTGATTCTTAAATCAAAATTATTTTTGAAAAGGCTTCTCGTGCGATCAATTAGTTTCTACTCTTAGTTAGATTCAAGTGTTACATGGGACCCCTTGCCTACTGATACAGAGTACTATTTTCATCCTGTCAAATATCATGAGTCATAATCACCAACACAGGTTTATTCTAAGTAGATGGCTTTCAGAGATTACAGCGTTTTTATTATACTTCATTCCTTTCTAATTTTTTTTTTATTTACCGTACAAAACAACCAGTTATCTAGTTATCGCGTGATATTTGTACTCGATTCGCGTGTATCATTCGTATCATTTACTTAGCGAAGCTGGATAATAAACCTGAAACTTGATGCTTCATTAGGCCGACAACAATTGAAGCTTCCTTAGCTATAGGCCGACAACAATAAACGACCAGCCTTTCTTTTATTTTTAAGAAACATACAAACATAAAAATACTGATACACCTTTTTATTTGTTCATTTCGTTTAGCTATCCATATTAATCTATTTGCTATCGAAAATATTCTAATTAGGCTCTTTACTATACAACAAAAAAAGGTCAGTCATCGCAAGTATGATAAGAGATATCAAGTCTCTCGTCCAAACACATTTCCGGCTTCAAACAGTTAAACAGTTAGTTCCCTTGATTCGTTCGTCCCAGAGGACCTGCACAAGGAAATGAACAGAAAAGTCAACGGATTTGTTGCAAAAATATCACGAGAGAAGTTTATAGACAAGCCCCAAAGCAGATAGAGTAATAGTAAAAAAATTCTTACTGAATAAATTTTCGAAGCGACCTAGACAACCTTTTTACTCAAAAAACATTTCGTCGAGATTACAGAGGGTCTCAACGGGGTCAAAGCGTTTTTAAGGCTAGCCTTCTTGCGGCTTTCGATTGAGGACCCTGAGGAAAGGGTTGAATGAACACAGCGCGAACACATTTTCGTTAGAAACCAAATGTATGCAATCTTTACATTGGACATAAAGTTTCTCAGAGCATATCTAACTGAGTAAAAGAACAGATTTGGAGAAACATTTGATTGCACCATTCAACCCTATAGAGAACGTCATTTTTATTCTTGACTGGACAGTGTTAGGAAGTAACATCGACACGTCGTCAAAAAATATTTTGCCCAAAGTTTCAAGGAGTTTTTTTTTGAGAATGTTTAATTAAAATGTATTCCAATAACGTATCTAACCAGTTGGGAAAAGGTTCATATTAAACAGCCTACCTTGGTTACTCAGCCATGATGTTCATCGTTTTCTGTGGGACGCTTTTTTCGGTTTGGCGGAACTGTATGGTTTTCGTTCTTCATTCTTCGTCTTGGTCTTCTTTCTCCATCTCTTATCAACTCCAGTCCCTTTACTTGTTCACGCTGTTCGTTATTTTCTACTGGTTCTCTCTGTCGCCCAGCTCTATCACCTTTCATCAGGAAATACAGGATTGTCAACAGAAGAAAGACAACGAATAGATTGAAAAATTCTTGAATTGTAAGCATGATGCGGAGAATGTTTCAGAGAACGGATCAGCATAAGTGAGGCAAGCCGTATCCCCCGGCACTAATAATTAATTATTAATTCTAAACTGTCGCCCTTGACGTCATGTGCTTATCCAACTGGTAAGCTGCAAAGCGAACTTAATGCAGTTAATGGTGATAAATATGCGGTTAACCAGAGTTAATAGAGTGAACATAGATGTCCCCTCTACTAACTATGGGTTAACTCAGTTCTAAGAGTTCCGCCAAACTTTGGCGGAAATCTTCCCTGGGCAAAATTTATAGATGTTTGCTAGTAAAATTTTCAACACCGCTTTTCATAAAGTTTGAGTTAGCCTTTTTCCTTGTCTTAAGTGCCATCTTTATAAAATTTTGCCGTTGGCAACTGGACGCCGTCCAAACAATGGCTGGAATGTTGGTCTGGTTTTTTTGTAATATTCGAAAGTTATGAGGGAAAGAGTTTTGTCACCGTGGGAAAATAATATAATCTTTGAATATGGTAATTTTTTTTATCCGTTTTGCCTTTTATGAAATTTCCTAATTTATTTAGATGTCTTGCGTGATGGCAAAGCCTTTGCACGACTAAAAGGTTTTGAATAAAGGTTGAATAAAGGTAGGTTTTGAACTTTGATCTTTGTTTATCGTCCCAGTACTTTTGCCATTTCTGCATCTTACCTAAACCGAAAGAGTGTAGCACTTTCTGTCCATGAGAAAGCTGAAAGCCTTAATCACGTCTGTTGAATAATGTAGCTTTTTGTCGTTAGGTGTTAGTCTGCATTCAAACTGTTGTACATAGACGAAGCTTCCTGAAGGGCCGACCCAGAAAGACCTGTAACTTAAAGGATAGGCGGAAAAGGGACTGGGCACCTAGCCAAAATGGCGGCTACTGATATGGAACCCGCGAGATTATAAACTGAAAATGTTCTGATCATATTCTCTTGTGTGGAACTAAGTCTTACCTGCGATATAAGGCTAATATTAGTTGAGGTTGAGCATGATATTATGACTTATCAAAACCAAGGTTTGAGGTATCTGCCGAGTGCCGAAGGCGAATGCTGAGGAATTTAACTCCAAAGCATAACGAAGTTCAGCCCCAGCTCCAAACTCACGGCTTAAACTAGCGTGAAAGCAAGCCCTAGTTACGAGCCCTTCAATACGAGGTTTCCTTCGTCCACAAATAAGTTTTAGACCTTGAGTAAAACTAAGTGACGAGAGGTTGCATCGGGTCATGCGCGAGGGAATTTCTCGTGGCATTAAAAGGCAAAAGGAAATTGGCAGAAGGAAGCCGTCAAGAGGAATTTCAAGAATTTCCTCGCGAGCAGGTGTCCAAAACACGACCACCCTAATGTGAAATTTACGGCTTACATATCAGCGAAAAAAATAAACTTTAGGGATATTAAAAAGAGGCTATGTTATAAACTCGTTTAGTTGATTTCCTCTGTTCCTCCACTAATTGCAAATCTTCAACGGTCAAATCTATGGCATCTAAACACAGGTATCCCAAGCTCACTGTTAGAAAAGCGGACGTGACTCTTACAGTGTTGCGCAACGTTTTATATTTATAAAGGTTTGTATGGGATGTTATCGGTTTGCCTTAAAAGAGAGGAAAAATGTCTTGTTTTGAAATAAAATGGACTTACCTTATTGCCTTGTTGTTTTCTTTGTTGATTACCAGCGTCTCAGGCCATTTTGAAGCGTTTTCGGCGAGTTAGCGCTATTTTGGTGTTCAACTGCAGCATAAAACGTTGCGTAACACTGTAAGAGTCACGTCCGCTTTTCTAGTAGTGAGCTTGGGCTGCCTGTGATTTAAATTTCCGTTCAAAGGGAATTGAAATTTTTTTTTCTTTTCACGCCATGATAACTTCCCGCCCGTGTGACCCCCTGTAAACCTTTCTTCACTTAGGGCCTACCGCATCAGCGACAAAATTGTTTATTGAGACAAATTTTCGTGGCATCACTAACACTTTACAAGTGCAGATGGTTAGTCGCGACTTGACAATTTTTTGTCCAAGCTGGAAAACTTTCAAACGCGCTGCCGACAAAACTTTTCCCCAGTAAGAGGCCGACCATTTAACTCTTGAGGAGGGGGAGGGTGGGGTGGGTGGGTGATTTCTGGTCATCAAGATTTTTCTTTTTTTTTTACCAGCAATCTGGTGGGCAGGTTATTTTTTCCTTCTAAATGCACTGCAGGATATCTCTTTCCCTCCTCATTTCTTTGCAGGAATTTGTTATTTCCCTCAAAAAAGGGTCATGTGCTTACATAAACAAAATGTATTTACATTTACATCGTGGTCATTGCAGTAATAACTCTAATATAGAGCTGCAAACCCTTTAAAATGTTGTAAGCTATACAAAATCATTATTGTATAGCTATGTTTTCGGAAAGTCATTCTCTACACTTATTTGCTGATTACGTGAAAAAAACTGATGCACCGCAGGAAAATGTGAGAACGTTTAATTTCTTAATTAAAAAAAAAATAGCAAACATGATACTCCCCTTGGAACTCGTCCCCGTGCCCTTCTCTAAATAAGCGTTGAATAGCCGCAACGTAACAATTTTCAGTACCGCAGTCATCCCCTCTAACGATTCGTGGTGTTCCCCCTATGCATCGAACAGTCTTTAAAAAGTACTTTGCTATAATACTTGGGTTGTTATTGGAATGATCTACCTCAAGCCACATGATGCGACGGCTAAAACCATTGATGGCACCGTGAATACAAAAACCCAAAAGGCTTAAGTTTATCATAGCCATCGATGTGCCAGAGGAAGTTTGGTCCATTGGCCTGATATTTGCGTCTTATCAAGCGGTTCTTTGAGAGCTGCGTCTTTGAACACCATCAGGATCCAAAGTTTTCATTTTAAGTCTCACTGTTTCTCTGTCAGCAATGAGTCCACGAGAAAAACAAATTCTCTGGTGCATTAGCCGATAGCCAATTGAGCTGCCGCATCCCCATTGTAGTTCACTTTCGACTGCATCTACTATTTCATTTGGTGGACTTGGCTGATTCCTCTGCGCGAGACCGCGCGATCGTAGAATTCTTTTTAACTGCCTCATGCTGAGACAGATTCCATGGTACACAATAAGAAAGCAAAGAATTTCCGTCTAATTTAAGCCCATCGAAAAATAAATCTCGATTGAACTATCGCGATCTCGAAATGTTCCCCTTCGTTCTAAGAAAGTAGGGGCAACACATTGCACTTTGGTGAATGAAATACATAAAACAAACCTGATCGTTACTGCAATCAGAGCTATCGTTCACGTCATGTACTAGAATGTATGATTCAATAATGCCGTATTGAGCCTGAAAAAAGGTAAGAATTAAAACGAAATTTAACAAAATTAAAAGGAAATAAAGTTTCTGTTCTCCAGTTTCATTTAATCTGAAGGTTTCCAGAATAATCGTAGCATTTTAACTTGCAAAAGATTAAAAGAAGTCGGTCAAATCCTTACCTTGCCCTTTGTCGTCTACTATGCCACGTGTGCACCATCTGTGCAAATCGCCTTGCGCAGTGACGCTCGACAGTTATAAGTGTCGATCGACAGTTATAAGTGTCGACCGACAGTTATAAGTGTCGATCGACAATCATAAGTGTCGATCAACAGTTATGAGTGTCCATCGACAGTTATAAGTATCGATCGACAATCATAAGTGTCCATCGACAGTTATGAGTGTCCATCGACAGTTATAAGTGTCCATCGACAGTTATGAGTGTCCATCGACAGTTATAAGTGTCGATCGACAATCATAAGTGTCGATCGACAGTTATGAGTGTCCATCGACAGTTATGAGTGTCCGTCGACAGTTATTCACAGTCAGAACAAAGGTGCGGATACTTTTGATGGCCCCTACAAGCCACCGTAAGTACTGCACATCTAAATGTGAAGTTTATTTCAGTATGTAGAATTCAGTTTAAAACATATTACGCTATTTTTTCGGTAACAGGTTCCTTTCATACCATGCATATGCTGAAGGGAGCCTCACTTTTCCTAAGGATGTGATCAGCCACGGCGTGGCTGACAAAGAGAATAGCAAATCGTTGAGTTCGTTATCGAAAATTAGGATAGGCATTATCATAGCGGATATCTGGGGTGAAAAAGTCAAGCGTGTGAAACGTGGACCACGAAACGATCGAGAAGTTGCGTACTTGAATATCAAGGGACTGGAGAAGGGATCGCTGCATCGTTTGGTTTCACTTTGGGAGAAACTTCACTTCCCCAAACCTGTACAGGGGCATGTGTCGCCCAAGGACAGTATATTTTTTCTAAAAGTGAAAGAATGGACTTTAACGATTGGCGTCTGACCCTGGAAATGAAGATGGAACTGTCACTCTCATCACAGGCAAGTTGCACAATCAGATCCAATGGGTCTGTTGTTGATTAGGGGACTGTTCAAAATAAATCTCCTGTATAATGCAGTGGTTGGATAACCTGCCCCGGTATCTGCCTTGGATTTGTTCTGGAAAAGGGCGAAGCATTTGCTACCTTATCCCCATACACAACAGGCCAGTTTCGGGAACTTATCGATTGCTCCAAGGAACAAGAAACAAGAGCGTTTTCCAAACATTGTCAAGTAATATGCACCGATCAAGGGCTGCTCGTCAATGCCAAAATTGCAGTAGGCTCACTATTGTCAACAGATGGTGTCAAAAACGAATTGCTGACAAGCAGGTCATCCCTTCCAAATGCGACCAGCTGGCTCAGGAAAAAGTGAGAAGAAAGAACGCCTGTCAAAACATTAAAGTTTAATAGACCAAATAAACATCTTTTATCCTGGGTGCGGAAGGGTAGATTAGATAAAAGAATAAAGGAGGTAAGTCTTTAAAGAAGCTGTGGTGCTACGTACAAGGTGGGGGTAACAAGGTTGATAATGTAAATTGGCCACCGTAGAGAGTTCAAAAGTTGACGTCTCGAGCGTTAGCCCTTTGTCAAAGCTGTAGAAGGCTAATTCACCTGTCAAAACACCCGGGATTAAACATGTTGTTTTGGCCAATCAAACCTCAATGTTGAAGGGTAGATGAGATAAAGGAATAAAGGGGGTAATTTCCTTAAGAAACTGTGGTGCTACCTCGGTGGGGGTAGCAAAGTAACTTGGTTTTATCAAATAGATTGATATGTCAGTGTTCGTTGGCACTTTTGCCACCCAGATAGTTGACCGTTTGTGATGGCGAATATTTTAGTAAATTTCACTCGCACAAGCTGCAAATTTCAGAAAATTCAAACTTTGAGTGTTTATTAAACATTTAAAATAATTTCCCCCTAAAATTGACTACTTTTCCATAAAATTATCTATGTCAATTAAATGAGGAAAATGTAAACAATGACGTGTAAAGATCTCGTAACTTAAAAGAAATACATCCCGGATACATTCATTTCTTATTGACGCGCGATTTCTGGTACATTCAAATATACAGGCATAATCTAAAACTCCATTTCTACGATAAAAATTTAGACGAATTAAGAGATTTAAGACTTCAAGCCTATCTCTTTTCTAAGATTTCTTGTGAAGATAAACAAAAAGGTTCTCAGGACTTCACTAAAGATTGTCCTGAAAGCTCTGTTATTTTTCCATCTCGGTGTGACGCCTTCCATATGCATATTTCTATGATTAGGTCGAAGCAAGACAAAACATTCCATACGGCTCTACACGTTTTCCAGTTTCCGAATATCACAAAAGTTTTGATCGATCGATTTCGTCTTGATTTATTCGCCTCCGATGAACTGCACGGGAGAAAAGAGCTGGAAGTCAAAAGAATTACTACAAAAACCCAGGAAAGAAGAAATATAACAACTAAACTCAATTAGTTTTCAAAGCGACCTACAATTTCGTGCGCGCTAGACGAGTTGCTCCCAGGCAGATGTTGCTTCACTTTCCAAAATATAACTGACAAAGTGTGCCAACTGAGCTAACAAACCAACTGGGAGCTGTTCATGATGGTGATTCGTAAAACACCCGTGAGATGATGAGCTAAATGCTAAGAATATATATAAATCATATATTTGAACAGCGGTTAAAGAAACGCGAAGATTGTTGGTAGAGCACTGCGCCAGCATCGCAGAAGTCATGGGTTCCAATCCCGTACAGGCCTGAATTTTTTTCAGATCTTCATTTCACTATCGCTGAAATAGTGCTCCTCACTGCGAAGATTGTTCTCATATGCGTTTCTTTGACCTTATTTCAAATATATGGAGTTGCAAATGTTGCAAAAGACGATCAAAAACAAAGGAAGACACGTGAGTTTATTGTGCTTCGAAAACTTAACTTTTTTCAGTCCATACTGAACTGCCGCAAACAAACTGAAAGACGGAACCTCGGCCGTGATCGCACGCTTGATCAATAGCAAATCATTGTGCTCTCGACGTTCTAAATGGAAGGCAGATCGAACTGATGAACACAGCGTAAACATATTTGTCTGTTTAAGGAGTCTCATTTTTCGAACTTGGGCTGCCTGTGCTACTATAATAAAAACTCTGAACGATGAGGAGATGAGAACTAAAAGCATCTCACTGGTACTTCAGTGACTAATACTTTATGGTTTTTGGCATGACCCGGGAAGGTTCTTGAACGTTGTAAGATTTAAACGTGCGTGACTTTTCACTTAGTGCGTTACTCCTGATTTAAAATTTAAATCGTTGACCATTATGTGACTCGTTTGATTGCACATCGTTCTCTTTTTACAAGGAATAATATATCAGTGCCTTTTGTTACGGCGAGTTCTCTTAACTTTTAGATCATCAGTTAGTCCACAAACGCCTCTTGACAAATGCATTAATTGATTACACGCTTGATCAATAATTTTTCAAGTATGGTAATAAATGATTTCGCTCACAACTGTTAAATGAAAGAAATAATTACAGACAAAACAAACATTATATAGGTGGTTTGCACGTTACGTCATTGCAGACATGTTGGTGGACGTAAACAATAGCTATCTCATTAGCTCCCTTGTTCGTCCACAAGCATTTGTTCCTTTCGCCATTGTTAACTGTGTCTCTAGAGATTGGTTGCAAACCACCTATACAGACATTACCTAACCTGCAGACACTCCATGGTACCCTTTGACCAATAGTGAGTGTTAATTTTTCTTGTTTACCTTGTTTACAGAAGTATTTTAAGTGGATGACTTTCAGCGGCGTGTTTGATCAATTTTTTTTTTTTTTTTTTTCTTACTGAAGAAAATAACCAGTTGTCCCCTGCCAATATTACGTGATATATTTGTACACGATTATTGGGTTAATTGTACTCTTATTAGTGCAGCTGTATAATAATCTTAATCAACATGACTTCGGAGCTTCATCATGCAGGCAATTTTTAGAGAAAATGAGGCACAAAATACTACCGGCCCCTTTCTTTTATTTTGAAATTAAAGCTCCTCAGAACCATGCAAACATTATAATGCTGATATCCTTCGTTATTTGGTCAGTCATCTCGTTTAGCTATCCATCTATATCTACTTTCTTTTGAAAATGTCCAAATTAGGCTCCTCACCCTACAACAAAAAAGCTCAGTCGTCGCAAGAGTGATTTGAGATATCATGTCTCTGTCAAGTTACGTTTTCCGACGTCAAAATACAAATAGCGGTTAGCTCTTTCGATTCGTCTGTCTCTACGAGGACCTGCAAAGGGAGAATGAACGGAAAAGTCAAGGAATTTTCGGTAAAAATATTTCGAGACAAGTTTATAGAGAAGCTTTCCTCCAGAGCGACCTAGAAAGCCTTATAACTAAAAAACTTTTCGAGATTTTACAGAAAAGGGGGGCTGAAAATAAATTTTGATTAAGAAATGCATACGATCCTTAAATTCAATTCAATTTTGGACGACTCATCTAACTGCATATGAAAAGAGATATAGAGAAACATTTGATTGCACAATTCAACTCTAGAACGTCATTTTTCTCTTAACACTGAAGTGAAGCAACATCTAAACGTCGTCAAAATTGTTTTACGAACAGTTTTTATAACTGAGTACTTAGATTTTTTTTTGTATTTTAGTAACGTATCCAACTGACGCAGAAATATTTTCCTTAACAGCCTACCCTGATTTCTCAGTCCTGGCGTTCATCATTTTCTGTGGGACGATTTCTGTTTGGCGGAACGGTATGGTTTTCGTTCTCCTCTCTTCGTCTTCTTCTCTCCCCGTTCCTGTTCAATTGCTCCGCTTGTTCACGCTCCTCGTCTGAATTTTCTACCGCTTCCCTCGGTTGCACAGCTCGATGACCTTGCATCAGGAAATAAAGGATCATAAACAGAACAATGTTAACGAATAGACTGAAAAAGTCTTGAATAGTGAGCATGATGTGGAGAATGCTTCAAGAGAGGGCCTGCACCGAGCGCGACAAGTAAATTCACTAGATCCGAAAGCTATAAACTGAATATATTTAACATATATTTCCTGAACGTCTGTCTCATGATAAATGCGCTCGACAAAAACCTATGCAGTTACGGGTCATAGCCGAGATCAGACAAAGCGAATCACAAAAGAGGTCTAACGATATATTTGCATCAATCATAATCAAAAGCACTTTTTTGAACTGTATGAGCAGATGTTTGACTCACGCGATGGACTTCGCCAGAAACGAGGGACTGCTCTTAGTCTAGCAAGTGCAAGTCAAAAGAGCGTTTCATATCAATAAAACACTCGACTTTCCAGCTTGGCTTTACCTGTCCGTGTTATATACCGAATATCGGCAATATATTCTCGGCCAGAACAAATTCGCAAGTATGCCTATAGGTCTTCTATCAACGACGCGGCATAACAAAACAAGTGTCAGTACTGGATCAAAACAGGAAATGGTTTTATAGACTTGTTTCTTAGTCACAGTTAAGAAAGTCTTTGACAAAATTACCTAAGCGGACAGGAATTTTAATTTTTAGATGGGTTTCTTCAAGATCTGGATCACATTTTTCGGTAAGTGCCCCACTATTCAGAAGAAATAGATCATAATACTAGGAAATATTCAACGAGATATTTCTGGAACTTAAGAATTGCGGGATGTAGATATGGAAATATTCAACTCGGTTTAAGTTGAATTTTGATCACAAATCTCTTTGAAACCTTGCATAAAACATTAATTCGAGTTTATCATGAAATTCTAAGTATGCACAAAGTGATTTTGGCGTAAGTGACAAATCCTATGGTGGCCGTCAAAAATTTTACCCACTCTACACAGATTCCGCATACAAATTTCAAACGTTGTACTAGAAGACAAGGATTGAATTTTTTAGTGAATTTATAATAACTTTGATTATGAATTTTTACTTGTATTGGATCACCCTGTGGATTACCATATTGTATAAACACTACGATTAGCTAAATGAATTTATGAGACCACTCTTTTTATGAAGTGGGGAAAAAAGTGATAAAATGGGACATTTGAACCACCACCCAACTAGCGTGTGGTAATCTTACAAGATTCATTTACCTGCGAGTTGTTTCACAAACTGCTGGCAAAAAATGCGGGTTTGAATTAAAAAAGTTAGGCACTTACATAATTGGAGATAAACGCTGTACCTTTAGTTACAAATGTGTCTAAATATAAACCCTTCTTGACTTTCTTTTCTCCAATGAAAGGAGCTGCATTGTCCAAAAATGCCAGATGGACCATACACTTTCATTCTATGAGAGTGATTCACCCATAACTATGAAAAATATTACCCTTTTTACTCACTGAAGTAAATAAAGAGGAATTTTCAAAAGAAAAATGTAATCGTTTGTCTTACGATGTGGTCACTTTGGATGTGGATCGCGACGTTTCGACTACATACTGCTAGTCTTCTTCGGCGATGAGGTCGATTGAAGAAGACAAGCAGTATGCAGTAGAAACGTCTCGATCCACATAAAAAATGACCACATGGTAGACAAACGATTATGTTTCTCTTTTGAGAGTGTTATTTACCACAATGACTAACCAAAACTTGTTTCATAATATAGAGAGAAATTTCTTTTTACAAAATGAATACTTGTCAATTAATAATAAAGGTGATGACAAGAAATAAAAGTGTACATAATTAAGGAATACTGTTTGTTGGAACACTGTACTTTCAGAGCTAAACTAATAAAAATGTAGATATAAGTGCAGATATAGTGCCGGGAAGCGAGGTTTAGATCTTTAGAGTTAAAGGGTCAAAGGACAAAGGACACACAGACACACAGGTCGGTCGCCATTCTTGTTAAAGGGTTTTGGAGGATCGTGAGACGACTTAAGGTAAACAGAATGTATGTGTGAGTAACGCGGAGTATGAGAGCGATCTTTGCAGTAACGAACACCACTAAAAATAAGGCCTGAATATGTGAATGGATATGAATATTTGTTGTTTCGAGCTGTTCTTAAAATTTCTGCTGACTTCTTCAACTTTTCCAACAGAACCGCCTCCAACCTACACCCCGCTTCTGATTCATTCATGGACACTGTGGAAAGTAATTAGAGTAGAGTAGACATCTATATTTATACAGGATAGCCCCTTCAGTGTAGTAAACAATGGTATCAACGGGGGTCCTATTAACCACCCATCCCACCCCAGGGGAGGACATCCATCACACAGTAATCTCGTGCGGGGGAAATTAACGTCTCCTGCCCCTAACCCTGCAGGAGACGGGACCTCCATTTGTTCGTCCCTATCCGAGAAGACTAGAATATCTACCATTTCTTGATGTTATAGAAAGGCAGAATATTCTTCTCAATTATTTTAAGACCCTGAGTGTTGGTCCGGCCGGGGCTCGAACCCTCGACCTCCCGCACAACAGTCCAGCGCTCTATCCATTGAGCTAACCGGGAGGCAACTATTAACAACATCGTTCCGTCGAAAGACCGAGAAGGACATGTCCACTCGAAAGACCTTAAGTCAGTTGGAAATGATTTCAACTTTTCATCAATCGGAAGTCGTGCTGCTAACACCACTGTTCAGCTGGCTAATGACTGTCACAATAATATCACCTTTGCAAACGCCTCTCCTCTACCACCTGTACTACCTACTGCGGATGAATACTTCAACTTCAGCCCCATGAGCTGTGAGGATGTGAGACGCGTCATCTTATCACTTCCATTGAATAAGGCCTCAGGGCCAGACAAAGTCAAGGCCAAAGTGATCAGAGACCGCCTACAAGTAGTACTGGGTCCCCTGACAGAGATCATCAACTGCTCTCTCCGCACGTCCACATTCCCCTCAGACTGGAAGATAGCTGAAGTCATACCCCTCCTCAAAGTGGGAAACCATGAAGAACCGTCAAACAACCGACCGCTATCATTACTCAATTTCGCTTCGAAGGTGTGTGAAAAAAATTGCTCTGGAACAATTTAGCACTTATCTTATTTCTCACAACTGCCTCTCTTCCCACCAATCCAGTAACAAATCACTCCACTCAACTGAGACTTTGAATATCCCTCTCACCGACCTCCTTCTTGAGGCCATGGACAAGAAGAAAATTAGTGCGCTAATACTACTTGACCTCTCAAAGGCTCTTAACAGCATAAGCCATCAGCGGTTGCTACAGAAACTCTCTGCCGTGGGAGTGTCACCCACTACCATCACGTGGTTCCAGAGCTATTTGTCTGGCCGTACCCAATCAGTGCGCATCGGCTCCATCCGGTCGGATCCGCTACTGATCACACACGGAGTTGCTCAGGGCGAATTCTTTCTCTATTTCTTTTCTGCATTTACTTGAGCGATCTACCATACGCGCGCCAATTTTTCTATCTTAAGTCTTATGTCAATGATTCTAAAGTCTTGTTATCTTTCAATGCAACTGACTCTAACAATGCCAAGATTAAGCTCGAGGAGGACTTACAAAGAGTCGCTATTTGGTGTTGCGAAAACCAGTTGCTAATAAATTCCGATAAAACGAAATTTACGCTGATTGGCACAAGGTAGCTGATAAATAGACATTCCAATGACTTCTCGGTGTCATTCCTGGGGAAGTCCTTTACCCCTGTTGACTCAGCAAGAGACTTGGGTGTCATCAGTGACTCACACCTGACCTATGATAGTCACATTTCTTACTTAGTCTCTTCTTGTTTATCAATACTAGTCCAGATCAACAGAGTTAAAAACAGTTTCGACAAGGAAACACTAATGCTTGTTATTTCATCACTGGTATTCAGCAAAATGTTCTATTGTTCAACAGTGCGGTCAAATACATCCTCCACTGATATAAAGAAACTGCAACTCATCCAAAACTTTGCTTGTAAGATCATCACCGGTTCCAGGAAGCACGATCATGTCACTCCCCTATTGCACCAACTTAACTCTTAACTGGTTGTCAATGAGCCAGACACTACAACTTAGAGATACAGTTATGGCCTATAAGTGTGCCAATAATTTAGCACCTGACTACTTATGTAACAAGTTACAAAAACGCACCACCACACATGATCGAGCCACGCGGCATAGCAACAAACTTCAGATCTCTTTTTATAAGTCCGCGAACGATCAACGAACCTTTGCCTATAGTGCAGTTTCACTATTAAATTCCCTGAGTACTGACTTAGTGAACTTGTCTTCAGTAAAGTCACTGAAGCGTTCTTTGAAGGACTCCCTAAGAGGGGCACATTAATAGTCTTTGTATGATACCCATTGGACATATATATGTATTTTTCAATTTTATACCCCATTTTGAGTTGTTCATTTTTGACTTTAAATTGTCTACCATTGTAAATAGTTTCTGAAAAGCCTGTACAGGAGTAATTATTAAAGTTCATTCATTCATTCATTCACTACGTTTATTACCATTGGTCCAAACATCCTTTTATTCGCGGGGGTTACAGCTCTCCAACAGTTCATACCTATGGCTTGCGCCACGAGCTTGGGCTTCCTGTGGAAGATCACTAGTTCTTTGCTGGTGAAGCCACGAGTGTGACGGCCTGTGCTACTGTTCACACTGCCATAGAAACGGGATTAAGGGCTGCTTGAGAAGTTTGCAGCATCGTCACTCGTGTTGTCACAGAAACTCTTATGCCAGGGGGATAACATTGTTGTTCCTTCTAAATTACTCTCAGTTGGAAAGTTCCGTTTCTTGAGGACTTTGAAAGTGACACCTTCGTATTCTTAAAATTCCGAAAATTGGAATTTACTTTACACAGTTAATAGAGCAATTTTTAACGAAATTTCGAAAGTAGTTTAGGACTGTTTTGCATTTGCTTTACTCTGTTCTGTGATTGGTCCAAAAAACTCGCACCACTCTCTCAACCAATCAGATGAAACTGAGGAAAACCGATCTCGACTTGGTCGCCGCGTTTTCACGCTTTAAGCAGTTTGGTTGGTTTTACTTTGGGTTCTCATTGGTTCTTAAAAGGATTTCTCTTTCTTCTGATTGGCTGCTGTGATAACTTTGGTTTTGGTTTTACTACACTCAATTGAAAAGCGTTCTGTTTAGGATCCAGAATGCATTGCTGAGAAACAAATGTCGACACGTAATAGCTGGCCATTCACAATTTCTCGGGCTAAATAATTCTCTTCGGTAATTAATTTTTATAAATAACAGTGTACAGTATTCATTTTGACACATTAAGGTACCGCTTCTAGTCTGGAATTAAGTGAAGTAGTTAATTCTGTTTTAACAGAGCAACTGACAGAATATGGCATGCTGTATTAACAATGAATATATCTTTTTGACTTGTTTGAGTTTCTGTTTTGAAAAGCATACTCAAGGAAAAAATATCATAATTTTCAATAATTTTCGAATATTTAGATCGATCCTTTGTGAGAACAAATCACAACTTGCATCACACTGTGAGGTTTTTACGATAATTGATTTTTACCTTCTTTCCTAATTGATCCTTTGCATTCTATGTAACAAAATGAAGCAGTTGAAGCGCGAACGAGCGATCGTCGTGCGATCAGAAATGAAATATTGAAATGCGTCTCTATGCGGGTGAACAAAATACGTTGTAAAAAATTCACGCCTATGGTTAATTATTACTAATAGTAGAGAAACCATCTGCCACACCTCGTCAGCTCATTGTTTTTTTTCTAAAATTAAATTACGAAAAAACCGATTTTCTTTATTTTATTACTTTAAAAATAGCATTATTTAAAACATTTCAAAAGAGCAAGTCTTTTTCATATGCTGCCATGGATTACCTCTTTGAAATTGACAGTGAATGACTACGTTTTTCTCAAAGCGACATCCTAATATTTGATCACTTAGCAGATGAAGAGTTTCCCAAAGGTGAATCCATCGCATGGTTGCGCGATGACGCGATGATTCTAATTTATTGAGTGAGACTTTCATCATTGCCGATTCAGGCAGTACGCAAAGCATGTGTCATATATAATCCTAGCACTGAAGCGTATCATCCTAATGCCTGAGGTTCGATACCTCATGGGAACTTGAATTGCATGATTCTTGTCCTTCCTTGGCCTCTACTCGTGAGAAGACAAATGGCCTGTTTCGTTATTTCAATGCCCATATCAACCTTAACCATCTTTTTTAGGAGTAAATCTCATTCTTTGAGTGAGAAAGTTTCTCGCAGATGAGAATGGCAAAATGATAAAAAGAGAACCAAAACAGGGACCTCGGGAATAGACGCGCAACTCCGGGAAATCACGGACGCCGGAGTGGCATGCGTGAGAGTCAGTCCCACCTGCGTTAAAGCCACATGTGCAAAGCAAGGGGTGAGCCTTGCACGCACGCATGCCACTTTTAGGAAACGCATGACAAAGCGGCCAAAATGGAATCCCAGGTTCACTAGACCCAAGGGATCTCGGGAATAGACGTGCAACTCCGGGAAATCGCGGGCGCCGGAGTGGCATGCGTGAGAGTCAGTCCCACCTGCGTTAAGGCCACGTGTGCAAAGCAAGGGGTAGCATTAGCCATGTGCAGTCTTAAATGCTATTTTTGTAAATAACATTACACATTTTGACACCTTAAAAAGTCACCGCTTCTAGTCGGGAATAAGTGAAGTAGTTGATTCTGTTTCAACAGATCAGAGCAAGTATAGAAGAATCATGCTGTTTTAACGATGTATATATTATTTGGATTTGTTTGAGAATTTGTTTTGAAAAGCCTACTCAAAGAAAAAAACACGATAATTTTCAAAACCCGACCATAATCTAATTTGGGCATAATTTGGAAAAAAAATCGAGCACTGCTGGTAGCATAATATGCTACTTTTACTAGCAGAATCTATAACGGCCTACTCGTGGTCACTAGTGATCACTCGTGCGTACTTTTAGACACGACTCCCTTGAACTGAGGTCCACCGTATTCCTGAACAAAAACCACAGTGGGGGGGTAAGAATTATATGCATGATCCATTTTATCCGCACATACATACAAATCCAAAGGAATGGATCAACCATTTTAAAGTTTGGCAGCAAAACATGGATTTTCATTCATACTTGTCATTACTTAACCATATGTAATTGCAGAATTGCATGTCTTTGATCAGAATAATGACTACCTGATAATGTTATGCAAATTGTAGTCCAAAGTACTTATGGATCATGATTGTTGAGATTTGGAATGGGTTGTTAGAATACTTCAACATGGAGGAAATTAAGTGGTTTTAGATGTGTCATCCATTATTTAGTGTGTAAATCGCTCATAACCAGACATTTTGAAGAGTTTTTCCTTTATCCCATTGGAAAGTTATGCTTTTGTGGAAGTAATTTACATGTAATTAAAATACCCTCCAGGGGGAGGGCAGATGGGAGAAAGATCTTGTGACAAGGGAGAGAGCATTTTCTCATAGATGATGAAGGTGAGCAAAGTATTTTAGCTTTTGTAGGCTCTAGTTTTGGTCTTTAATTTACTGGGAGGCTCAGTGCCCTCCCCTAGATCACCTCTGGTGGGCAGGGACACCTCTTCACGTCACTAGGGACCTATAGCAGTCAGGATGGCAACACCAAGGAAGATGAATGTGAAAATATGAATTTCTGCTTGTAGTCAGAAGTTCAAAAATGGCTGCATGTGTTTACAGTGTCTTACGGTGCTACACCTCAACTTCGGCCTAATGTATATATTAAGCAGCCTTGAGTTCCAAATTTGCCATTGTAGTTTCCTTTCACAGATAATGTAGATTTTGGTTATTTCACTTTGTTGTTTTGTGAATGAAAGCTGAGAAATATATAAAGTTTTAAAATGCATGTGCTGGCTATTGTTCTTCCCATCAGATGTTTTATTTGGCCACATCCCCGTTGCTGTCCCTGTTGTAGTTTGCAATAGATCCCTATTATGTGTCCTGGAGGAAATGTAAAATTATGTCTCCTTCAAGATCAAATCAATCTTCAAACCCAAATCATTACCCCTTGTATTGTACTTCTCCTTGGAAAAACAATAATACCTTGATTTTCCATTCTGGCAATCCTGGTTGAGGGCAGTTGTCGAGATATGCATTGAGATCCTGTTCAATGTGCTCAAACACAAGGGAAAGGTATTTCTCATGGCCTGATGGTGAAGTTGTATGAAAAACATCCAGAAGCCTAAAAAAAAAAAAGTAGAGGAACCCAATAAATCACGTTACTTACCCTAAAATCATTGGCACAAGATCATACTCTTTGCCTCTGATCTCGTGCATCAGTGCCATCATCTGATAGTCTATAATGGCATTGCTGATATCAGAGGCAAAGGCAAATACATTATATAAGTGCACTCCTGAAGGTAAGTGAATCTCCAATCTGTAGAATCAGACCGTTGAAGACTTAATGATCCCAACCTTCTCTGAGTGTTGAATTTTATCCCATGTACTGTTCTGTATCCTAGAATGACTTGAATGATATTACAGGTTACCTCTGGTGTTTGATCAAGGTTCCCTAACATATTATGTTTCTAGACCTAAATCCTGTCCTGCATGGAGCAAAGAACTGTAAAAGCCGAGTGCCATGCCCACGGGCACAAACCTATTTCACAGCCAGGGCTTGAGTTGCGACCTTGGAATATGGTATGAGTGTTCTAGTGTCACTGCATCTGTCAGTTATGCTAAAGGTCTTAGTATTAATTAAAAAAAAATGAATCACTGGAAGAGACAGGTTTCACTCAGAAAGAGTCTACTCAAAAGAAAGTCTACCTTCTTGTACCCCCCTATCCCACTCCTTGCAAAAATGACAGTGGGGTGTGTGGAATGATGATGAAGAAAGGGCTATGATACACATCTCGTGTCAGTCCTTACAATCGAGATTGCAATTTTGATGGTTGAAATTGAAACAGCCTGGTGACTTTGCATAACTTGATCTTTTTATAGAACACGACATGGACACCATTGTATATCTTGAAATGTGAGAAAAGCTAATCATCTCTATCTCTAATGACAGAACAATGAAACATTTCAGGGTCGTGCTCTTGGGTCCCACAAAATCAAAGACGTAGGTGTGAAATCACGTACACCGCAATGGACAATTATCGAGAGAAGATTCAGTGTTAGCAAGCATATGTTCTCAATAGTAAACGAAATACAGATAAGGGAGTCACTCCCGCAATAAAAGATGGCAATTTCCCTTCTCCATCACGGAACACCAAGAAGAGGATTTACTGCAGGCAAAATCCCAGCAAGACCCTCAAAGAGAGTGAGAAGATGGAAATATGCAACGATGTTTGAGTTATGGTACTTATTTGTTGAAGAATTCACTCGACCACTCGATGGGGAGTACAATCAAACTGTATTTTGACTAAAGGCGTTCATCTCATTGCTGAAACTCGATCTTCAAACATCCTAAACGGAACGTTCAGTCAGGTCATCACCAATTGCCCCAATTTCGTTTAAAATTCAATAAAGGATTTTGAGGGAAGAATTAAAAATAAACAAAATTACTGTTTCTGTTGAATTATTTCGTTAACAAAATGTGATACTCATTTTCCTACGATTGCGGGCAGAACGATGGCTAAAATTTAATTAAGATGTTTAAGATTAAAATGGTGGAATCAAAAGGGATCGCGGTGGGCATGTAAATCATCGATTGATTTCCCGAGGAGATACAGGAAAAAGTCTTGTTTAGTCTAAATAAATCGTTGATCAAATTTCTTACCTGTCAACTCTAGAACCAAAAAAAAAAAAAAAAAAAAACGGGGAAAGAATGCCCGTTAAGTGACAAGCGTTATCGCTTATGTCGTCTTTCTGTCACTGAACTCCGACAGTTTTCGATTTATTTTGAATTATGAACAAGCCTTCTAGTAATCCCACAGGAATGTAAAATCCTTCATCAAATCTTCTTCTTACTGTGTTTGCTCGTATTCACATCGAGGTAAAACACCGCGTTGAAAGGTCGAGATGAACATCACTCAATCCCGTTTCAGAAACATAAGACGTCATTATAATGTAAACAGCGCTTCCAGAAACAATTTGTTGCGAGTATTAGCGAGCATAAATGTCAAAAAAACAGCGATCTTTTGAAAACCTGTTCCATTTTGTCAACAAAAGTGTGTAAAACAGAGCTCTGCAGCGACAAAATCGAAGCGATCGGCAAGTCCAGTAGTGAAAGGTGATTTAAA
>NC_142524.1:8684574-8697074 GCF_964205215.1 Stylophora pistillata | reverse complement strand
TGATTTCGTGTTTTATAGAAGTTACCTAACAGAGTTTACTTCATTAAATGTGAATAGATAAATCTCGTTATTGTTTTGCACATTTCTATGTGACTTCCCACCTCAAGAGTACGTCACTGATCCCACGAGGTTAGCGCAGTCTACAAAGAGTTCTGCACATATTTTCTCTTCGTAAAATTTGTGCTTGTGCAGACGTTTTTTTTTTTTTTTCCTTCTTTCTATTTAACTGAGCAATCGAAAATACTTAACACTGTTCATCTGCAGATGGCTCCTGAAGAACAGAGAAAAATTAATTTCGACTTAATCCTAATGTACATACAAATTCTCAACACTGTTAGAAATGGAGACTTATTGCAACGTTTAAGAAGAGTTGATATGTTGAACTGGTCGTGATAGGGAAAAATGTTCTCCCCTATTTCTTTTGCGATTCGCCCATTTCTGATGAATGAATCACCCCGAGGGTCCTTATAATGGTAGGCGTGATTCATAAGTGTGGCTCCAACAAATGAGATAACATTCAAATGCCGATCGAACGCCTTGCCGCACGCAACCAAGCGAGAGAAACACTAGTGCCCGGTTTCATGTCACAACAATTAATGACCATCTAGGGTTTTATCGTGATCCCATTGTTCAAAATCGTTTTTAATCCTTTGTCTACGTGATGAGAAAAATCAATATTTTGCGAAAGTCCTACGAAACCAGAATTTCTGAGGAAAATTCTTGAACCTAAGCCCAAACCTCCTCATAAGCTGTTGAAATATTTCCATTCTTAGAAAAATATTTTTCAGCTTCTGTTTGGCTCAGCTTAAGGTGAACCCTTGGCCGCGATGACAAGTTTTTCTGAACAACTAGCTCCGTTAAATAGAAAGAAAGCTATATATAGCTAATATCGATGAAACATACCAACCCAAGCCTCTGTTGTTGTGAGTCTTGGAAGTGCAATTTCTCCACAGCTAGCGGTTGGAATTCTAAACTCGATGGTATCCAAAATCGAAAGACCGGGTTGCTATGGATAACATGTCTGAAAAACCACAGAGTGTTCAGGTGATTTGGTCAAGGTCCAGGGATGTCTTTTACATTGTATATAACGGTATGTCTGGATTTCAGGCGAAGCTTAGAAGAAAATTCAAACCGGAAAAAATTTTAAACGCGCAAAGACAAAGTAGGTCAAAGTGCTTACGAATAAAAGATATTTGATTTTCTCATGTTGCGCCAGATTTTCATTTTAATTTAGTACTGAACCGTAATTTAGCCCGAACAATCTCGCGCTTTTGAGAAGTTATTTAAAAGTGTCTCGCTTAAAGCTACAAACAACTTTTTCCTCGAGGGATTTGACCGGAGCAGGAGCCCATTACCCTGACCAGAGTGATTCTCGACGGCTGCTCCAAGACAGTGTTGCGGGTATGAAATGATATCAGCTGAATTTACTTCCCAAGACCTGACTCGTGGATGCATTTCCTTGTACTGAAGAGGGTCAAATTGGGGCGCCGTTAGCCGCAAAAAGACCAAACCGCTTTAAGCATAAAAATTTATGGATTTTAACTGCTAGTCGCAGTAGAAAGAGTAAATCGTAAAATTTTTGTCAATATGCGATGTGTCATTCAAAAAGTGATCACAGCCAAAGTTTTAAACTTTAGCTGGAAAAACCATCGCCACACTGAGATCTTCTTGTAAGTTAGTTAAAAGAATCATGTGGCGCTATATCACGATGACGGCTCTTTCAAAGATGATCAATGTTTCTCATCTTAGCGCCTTCAAGGTGCTAAGAGTCTTATCCCCTTGCGCATGCTCCGCCAAATCTGGGCAGAATTTGCTAAAAAAGGCATGTATGTTGTTCTGGGTGTGTCAATTAGAGTTTTACCTTCAGCTAAGTGAATATGTTTACATTTTTTTGGCTAATTGACCCAGAAAGGTCTCACCTATCATTTCAAGCCTCGAAAATTGTGGTTCTGAATAATCAAAATATAGTACATATTTTAGTTCTCTGAAACATTTGGCCTTTTAAATCAAAACATTTTCCCCGCCATACGATGTTAAAAGTTAAAAGTCTTAAAAAATTTGTATGCCGGTGCTCATTAGTACTTTTGCCACCCAGAAAGTTGGCCCTTTGCAATGGCGAACATTTCAGTGAATGTCACCTGCAAGAAGCTGCCAAAATTTTTTTATATTTCAAACTGTGAGTCTTTACTTTAACATGTAAAATAACCTCTTCCTCAAACTGACTACTGTTCCATGAAGCATGTTCGTTAATTTAGCGAAGAAAAATTTAAATAGACTTAATTAAGCAAAGATCTCATAGCTAAAAATAAATACTACTGATGAGTTTTCTTTCCTGATTGACATTCATAAATATACCAGCATAACCTAAAACTCTATTTCGATGATAACAATACCAGACAAACAAAGAGATGTAAAACTACAAGTTTCTTTCTTCTCTGAGATTTCAAGTGAAGCTAGAAAAAAGGCTCTTAAGACCTCACTAAAGATTATTTTAGAGTTTTGTCATTTTCCCATCTTGCTGTGACGCTATCCATGATATCCATATTTTTAATGTTAGGTCGTAACACGACGAAGTGGTTAAATACATTCCATACGCTTCCAAGCAATTTCAAGTTTCAGCATATCAGAACAGTTTTGATTAATTTGGTCTCGAATTGTTCGTCTCCGAAGACCTGCACAGGAGAAAAGAGCTGGAAGTCAAAAGAATTGCTACAAAAACCTAGGAAAGAATTGCGGCTCATGATCAGAAGCTTTCATCCAACAAAACAGAAAATTTAATGACTAGACTCTTTTCGTTTTCAAAGCGACTTGCAATCGCGAGACGCGTTGCCCTCAGGCAAGAGATAAAGGCTCACTTTTTTAAATATAACTGACAACGTGTACCCGTCTAAGGAAAAAAAAAACTATCTTTCATCCTCCTGCTTTGTCATCTTTTTGACCCAAAAGTAACATAAAATTAGATTTATTTCCGAGGAAAGTAACGTAAAGAGAGCAATGGAACTGGATGGGGATACATTTGCCGCGGAGGCTGAGGTTGTATTCAACTTATTTGTTTTAAAGTTAATGTTTTGTCCGCGCGACTATTGATAACCTGACAACTTAATTAGCAACAATTTGCCAACATTGCACAAAGAAGAGGTGGCTGAATACACATAAAAGCGAAACATTCGAGTAAAGGGTGTCCATGATCTTATCAAATTCAATTTTTGAAGGTTTACCCAACAGATAAAGAAAAATTCACTTAAACAACTTACCCGAAATGCTCAGCCGTGTCGTTCATCATTTTCTGTTGGACGATTTCTGTTTGGCGGATGGTTTTCGTTTTGTTCTAATGACTCTATTTGTCTTCTTGCCTCTTCGTTACTGTTTAACTCCGGTCTCCTCACTTGTTCACGATGCTCGTTTTCTACCGGTTCCTTCTGCTGCATAGTTCTGTCACCTTCCATCAGGATCATCAACAGAAGAGTGTCAACGAGTAGACTGAAAACGTCTTGAAATTTTTAGGCACACTGTTGGGGTTGGCTCAAGCCGGTGTTAGCTCGAGCGTGAGGTGTTGTCTGTCATGAAAAGTCGAGAGAACAATGCCAATCGATAGCAACCCTCAAAGGAGGAGCAAATCTCGTTCTTTAAATGCTATTTTCTTGTAGGTGAGAACGGTAAAAAAAAAAAAAAAAAGACACGGCTCGTCTGTTTTATGAGTTGTTTTTATGGCCTTGAAAGGCACTTGAACATCTTAAAGAGAATTAGCATGAACGTATCAATTGAGACATAAGTGTACTTTAAGTAGATGGCTTTCAACTTTGATAAAAGACTTTGCGTGTTTAGTCAAAACATTTTTTTATTTGGGTTTTTTTGACCGAACAAAATAACCAATTATCCAAATATTGCGAGATATTTGGGATCACTCACAGTTTCTGGGCAACCAGTCGATTTTAAATCGTCACGATTTATAAGTCACTCGAGAAACGATTTAAAGCGAGACTCGTTTGTTTGTGAATAGAAACGAGACTGATATTTGTACCCTATTCTTGCGGTTATTGTACTCTGATTAGTGCAGCTGGATAAAAATCTTCATCAAAATGAGTTTAAAACTTCATCATGCAGACAATTTTTCAGACAAACTGAGACTCAAAATACTACCGGCCCCTTCCTTTTATTTTGAAAATAAAGCTCCTCAGAACCATACAAACATGATAATAGTGATACACTTCGTTATTTGTTCATCTCGTTTAGCTATCCATCTCTATCTACTTTCTTTTGAAAATGTCCAAATTATGCTCTTCACTCTACAACAAAAAATCTCGTCGTCGCAAGAGTGGTTCATGTCATGTCTCTGGTCAAATTACGGATTCAAAATACAATAAGCAGTTTAGTTCTCTCGATTCGCTCGTCTCCACGAGGACCTGTAAAGGGATAATGACAGAACAGAAAAGACGAGGAATTTGCGGTAAAAGTATCTCGAGACAACTTTATAGAGAAACTTTCCTCCAAAGCGGATGGAGTTCAGAAACTAGATAAATTTTCAAACTGACCTAGAAAACCTTAGAACTTAGACATTTCGAGATTTTACAGGAAAAGGGTGGCTATACACAAATCGAACATACTTGAATAAAAACGCATATGATCTTAATATGAAATTCAAATTCGACAGTTCATGATCATCCAACCGCATATAAGAAAAAAATATGAGGAAACATCTGATTGCACAATTCAACTCTAAAACGTTATTTTTCTCTCGACTTAACTCTTACGTGAAGCAACATCGAAACGTCGTCAAAAATGTTTCACGAACAGTTTTTATAGGAGGTAGTTAGAGCAACGAGAAAAAGTGCAACAGAGAAGAAATATATACATTAATAGCAAAAACAACGAAAAACAAAAATAAACCATAAAAAATCGAATTACTTGGTGATGATAAACGTCAGCAATAACAATTTAAAGAAAAACATGAAAGAGGCATGTAAGAACAACGAAAAAAACTGACATGAATTTTATCGCTCAAAGTTCAACATGTTTTCTTTTCAAAATATTCTCACTTTCTATGCGGAATATCCCCGTTTTCGAAATAATCGCAAAATTCCCTGATGATTAATGATTAAAAACTATGGTAAGAATAAAACGATTTCACACTGAGCTTTGCATGTGATCATTTGATGAGAACGAAGCTGCCGTTATCACGTCGTGATTTCTAAACTGTTTTGCTGTTTGTTTGAAGTAGCTTACAAATTACACTTTGCCACAGGAAAATTCCTATTATATCAAATTCTGTTATATTTTCTCTTTGTTTGAAGTAGCTTCCAAATTACACTTCGCCACAGGCAAACTCCTAGAATTCTGTTATATATATGTCACAAGAATACACCACAGTTGGGCTTGGAATTAAACAGTAAAATTCAGATGGTTTTAAGCTTGGTGTATTTTGAGGTTCCATTTTCCTTGACTGACGGCGCTGAGTTTTAACTTTTATATTCTAATTGTCACTTTTAGTGAGAAACCACTGGAAGTAGCAAAACACGATTTAAGAAGGCAACGGAAGAACTGATTAAAAAGCTACTTCACGAGCTAAGATGTGGCCTATTATGCTGGTAGCATAATAGTGGGTTAACAATTATTCCCCGAGCGCGCGTTGGATATGAGATGATAGATAGCCAACGAGGCGCGTAGCGCCGAGTTGGCTATAATCATCTCATATCCAACAAGCGCGAGTGGAATAATTGTTTTATTAAAAAAAACGCCCCCAAGATATCAGACAAATCTTCTCGACTAATTTTGTAAGGAGAAACCTGATGTTACAATGTACAGATATTAGGTTATGGTATATTGGCTCATATACCATACTGGCTAAGCCAATAAAAAGTCTTGAATTGCATTATCCTATGATCCAGTTTTTAATAATTAACAATTATTCCACGAGCGCGCGTTGGATATGAGATGATAGATAGCCAACGAGGCGCGTAGCGCCGAGTTGGCTATAATCATCTCATATCCAACAAGCGCGAGTGGAATAATTGTTTTATTAAAAAAAACGCCCCCAAGATATCAGACAAATCTTCTCGACTTATTTTGTAAGAAGAAACCTGATGTTACAATGTACAGATATTAGGTTATGGTATATTGGCTCATATACCATACTGGCTAAGCCAATAAAAAGTCTTGAATTGCATTATCCTATGATCCAGTTTTTAATAATTAACAATTATTCCACGAGCGCGCGTTGGATATGAGATGATAGATAGCCAACGAGGCGCGTAGCGCCGAGTTGGCTATAATCATCTCATATCCAACAAGCACGAGTGGAATAATTGTTTTATTAAAAAAAAACGCCCCCAAGATATCAGACAAATCTTCTCGACTTATTTTGTAAGAAGAAACCGGACGTTACAAAGTACAGATATTAGATTATGGTATATTGGCTCATATACCATACTGGCTAAGCCAATAAAAAGTCTTGAATTGCATTATCCTATGATCCAGTTTTTAACAATTTTCATTAGCGCAGTCTTTCACATCAACAAGCTTAAGGCAACACTTCAAACCTAAATTTAGGTTAAGGCTAATAAAGATTATGTATATTTATCAAGTTACAATCGACCGATATATATCGTAGAGGTTACTATGCTTACATGAGCCGAAATAGCCTGAATATGGCGACCAAACTATCAGATACACTACGAGAAAATTAAGAACTGCTAGCCTCATTCAGTTCTTGATACAGAAAGCAAGTGCTTGGACTACGAGTTCCTCATTTTCGGCGAAGTCCGGTCCATAGTGCGAGTCAAAGAAAAGATTGACGTTAGCGCGCCGCACGGAGCCTATGGCCACGGAGCGAGGCACTCTGGCGATCATGAGACGGCGCTAAAACGACTCATCCCATGCACTAAAGAACTTCCCGCGACGTGCGAAAATCATTTTTTTTTTTACTCGCGCGACGGATTTCGCCGTAAACGAGGGACTGCTCGTAGTCTAGCAAAGAAGAGTCTTCATCATTTAAGCTAGGGTTTGAAAAGTCGAAACTTAAGTTGCAGTGAGGTGTGTTTATTTCTCAATGCACCGAGTCTAAATACCTGAGCAGATCGTGGCTCATCTTATAATTGTATATACATATCTAATTTTTTAAATTTCCCACTAGGGCGATTAAAAAAATACACTACTGCATTAATTCATGTACACCTCTTAAAGTGGAAAAAGCTGCTGATCACGAAGTGGAATCGTCGCTCAGCTGGTTAAACAGATTTTATTTATTAATTCAGGCGCATCTCTTCGCAGGCGCGGGAAAAGCTGGCAACCATCTTCGCGATTTTCCCACGGTGCAAACGGTCCAAGTATCGTATGTTCTGGCCGGGTGAATCCATTGTCACGAGACGTTGAGATTGCCGGCGCACGACTTTAAGGCTTTCTCAGGATATTTCATTTTAACATAAACTGAGACAAAAAAACATTACCAGCCCCCCTTTTCTTTTATTCCTAAGATAAGATACAGTTGGTTGAAGCCTATTTTCCAAAATGCCATTAGTCATGCACCAAAATAACTCGTTATATTACTTCAACTTCCTTTGGTCCCATCGTATCACGTGTACATGAAATGGAGCAGTAAAAGAGAGTTACTGTAGAAGGACACTTCGAATGGTTTGGGACGGAGGTGGCAATGTGGAAAGTTTCTTCGCATCTTCTCGCCAACTCACGACAGCGGGCTCCCAATTGTAAGGCATCACGCCCGAAAATTCCGTTATAGAAACAGTTATGAAAAACCAGCTAATAGCGTAATACAAAAGTCTGATAGAATGCCTCTCATTTCAACTTTAGTCTCCTTAACGTTAATTAGGCGAGAGGCAAATCAATCCAAACTCACGTATTAATCGCATGAATGAACCATTCAAAGTAAATAATTGCACTCTCAATCAAGTTGGACTTTCTGTGTATTTCCTTTTCGTGTTTTAAAGAACCCCTTCAAATGTTTAGCCAGAACATTCTTCATTAATAAGGTCGTACCTCGCCCTCATCACTCCTTCGTAAGACCGAAATATTTAGACCTGATGATGATGTACACCCATCTACCCACTCTCTTTCTCCTCCTCGATCGGCTAAACTTTGTCATCACATGTATAGCATTTTCTACGATTTGTTTCGACTTTCACAAATGCTCTTTGAGTGACTATCGTTTCATTTGATTTTGACGCCTTTTTTTTAGATGTACTCAGTGATCGGATAGCCACGTTCTTTCATCTTCATCGCTGTCAAATTACTTTATTTTCTCGAATCCAGGAGATTACTTCTTATGGCATCTCATTACATGAACCTATTTAGCTGTGACGTAATAGTGTAGGGGAAACCCCTCGATATGCACATCAAAAATCGCCATAGAAACTTCCTACTGCACACACTTTAACCAAAGTCAGTCGCGGTTTCCTATGGAACACTGAGCTCGAGGTAAGCCAAATTTGTTCTTGCTGTCTATAGTTCCGAACTCCAATACGCGGCCGAAAAAGAACTACGCACTAACAGATACGACCTGTATTTTTCTATCGCGCAAAGCGACAAAATTTTTACTCTTTAAGCGATGGCTTACCGTCCATCCCTAAGAGACTCTTTGCACGCAGTTAGCTATTCGCATTATAATTCTGCTTAAGTTTAGCAACTGGTTTTCGCGGCTGTGTGTACGCATAGGTTTTTAAAACCTTATATGGTCATAATACTTCGCCGGAGATCGACACGGTCTAGGGACTTCCTGGATCGATGCTCATGATCACAATTTCATTCCTGATAGCATTTAGTTGTTTAATGAATGTAGGTCGGAGTGCTGATGGCTAAACATGATTGAAAAATCTAACCTTGATAATGATCGAGGCTATTGCTCTGGGTTTAGTCTGATGTAATTCAAGACTGAGCAAACTTAGAAATATTAAAAGAAGGCTAAGACAGAAGTATCTATCAACATAGACCGCCGTTGCTAGGGAAATCTAATCATTATAGACTCGACCTCTTTGTTCTAAATCGACGTAAATCAGGTAGTATCCGACAATTTTTCTGCGCTGCAAGCTACAAAAACACATTCATCATTTTCTGTGTTGTATGGTAACCATAGATAAAAGACAAAGAGAGAAAAAAAAAACTTGACACATCGGTAGCTAAGACCTTGCCTGATTCATATTCGTAGGCGTCTGAAGTTTTTTTTTTTTTTCGAGTAAGAACTAGACTTGTTGAAGTTCAATTTTAAACATTTACTAGTAAATCATTTACCTCGATTAACTGGCCAAACTATTGATTCCTACTGGTCTAGCTAATAGAAACGTCTTCATTTCGTCGAAAAATAACTTACCTTAAATTATTCAATTATTGAATTCTTACAAATTATTCAGATGCATCCACCGACAAGTTGTATACCCAATTATGTTTACTGAGGTGAAGTTTACGACGGTTAATTATCCTGTTACGTCCACAATGACTAAGGAACTAAGAGAACCAACGAGCTTGAGAGTGTTTGTCTTGCAGAAACTGAAAGTTTATTTTAGCGTGATAACATAGAGCATCTTTGCAAGTCACCGACCGCTATGCTGCTTTATGGACCAACGGAAGTTGAAGTTGAAGTTGAAGTTCATTTATTTGTTTAAGCAGGTTGATTAATTGGCAGCTGTAATAGCTGATGTGGACCTGCTGTCCTAACCCACCCATCCCACCCCAGGGGAGGACATCCATCACACAGTAATCTCGTGTGTGGGAACTTAATGTCTCCTGTCCCAACCCTGCAGGAGACGGGACCTCCATTTATTCGTCCCTATCCGAGAAGACTAGAATATCTAACCATTTCTTGATGTTATAGAAAGGTAGCAAATTCTTCTCAATTATTTTAAGACCTTGAGTGTTGGTCCGGCCGGGGCTCGAACCCTCGACCTCCCGCACTACAGTCCAGCGCTCTATCCATTGAGCTAACCGGGAGGCGGTTAGGAGTTAGTCTGGAACTGAACGGCAATTAAAGAAAGTCAGTGTAGGGGGTATCCCTTCGAATTCAAAGTTTAAAAAACCCTCACACTTTACTCAATACAGAATCCACTCATTTCGCCGCCTTACTACCCTGATAGGCCACTCATTGGCCTATCAGGGTAGTAAGCAATGGAACTCTCTTCCCAATAACATAAGACTGCTACACGAATTAAGTCAATTTAAATCCGAAGTTTCTAAATTGAAATTCGACTTGTAGAATAAATTTTACTTAGTTTTTATCTTGTTTAGAAATTATGTTATAACATAACCAAAGTAAAGCGCGCGCTCTGATTGGTCAATTTAGCGTCCTCCATTTGCCCATGGGTGTACGCTGCTGACGTGAGCAAATGCAAAGACTATTTTTCCGCGCGCGCTTGTTTTTTCTGGTCGCGTAAGATTTGTTAAATAAAAGGGAACTCTTTGGCTACAATGTTTCAATGTTATGTTATAAAACAAATGGTAAACACCACAGCATACACTATTGAGTTATGGATGCACTTGGGAGGTTTGCTAAGCACTCAAGAAGCTAGAGTCGCTCTCGGCTATCGCCTCGAGCGACTCTTACGCTTCTTTCGTGCTTAGCAACCTCCCGCGTGCATCCATAACTCAATAGTGTACGCTGTGGTGTTTACCATTTGTTAATTTTAATATCCTTTGCTTTAGAATTATATTTTGTATTTTATATATAGATAGTATTTAGATAGTTAGTAATTAGATTAATTTTAAATATTTTAAATTTAGATAACTTAACTTGGAGATATTAGCATGTATTTGCTATCTTAAATTCAAGTATAAATAAAGTTATTGTCATTGTTGTCAATATGAAAATCGTTTTAGATTGAGGCACGTTTGAAATATTCCGAAGAAAGATTTACGATTGATTGAAGAAGATTGTTTGCCATGCTCATTGACGACTTTCGGCCAAGAGAGAATCACAGCCCACGAGCTAGCAAAAAACCATGTTCTAATTAGGGTAAAACACATGGCAAGTAAAATTGTTTTTGAGCAAGTAGTATTTACTGTTCATCAGACATGATGTGAATAGATAACACATGTAGAAAGTACCCTCCAAAATCGATCACTATTTCCTGAAATCCGAAATACTGACCTCCTCCACGCATTCGGTATGTTGTGTGGTTTTGAGGTAAGCCAAGATAATTTCCTTATTGATTCTCGCTGGTAATGTGGAAAGTTTGAAGTTCCGACTATCTTTGAATGTATCCCTTTTTAAAGGATTCTACCGTTCGGGGAAGTAATCAGTGCCTACCGCGAAAGTTGTAAAATTGAATTTTTTTCTGTTGTAATTCTCTCATAATTTCCTTATCTTTGAATTAGCGGTTGTAGATAGGTTCGACTGTATATTAGTAATGACATCATCAGCCTTTCGTAAGCGTAGATTTAAAAAAATTTAAACTTAGCTGAATGGAATGATTCCACTGTATTGGCTGAAGCCAATTCCTTTTTTTGATGTGTCTTGGAGAGGCAAAGAGTAATCTCAATTTTGGATGTGTTACCTTATCATAAGGAGTTTTCAGATACGATCCTTCGGAAAATGAAACTTTCAGCATAACCAGAAAATCAAATTAGTAGTTGGGGAGTACCCTTGCATCTACGTCTCGTGCTTGGTTACCATTAGCCGGTGACGCTGCATGACAAAAAAAATGCAGTCCCGGTACGGAACGAATATTAAGAAGCCAGATTACAGTTTTATCAGTCATGCAACAAAATAACTGTTGCAAAACTACTTCAACTCTTTTTTAGTCGATCGTAGTGCGTTTACACGAAATGGCTCAATTAGGAAAGATCGCGGAAGTTCATTTAGAATGTTTGGGGACGGCGGTGCCAAGAGCAGATGGCAGCATGCTCTCAATTATGAACTTTTTACTTTCTAAACACGCCATTGATTAAAAAACTTCTTGACACCGGATTTGGGTTTCCAAAACTTGTCATAAAATAACTGAAAGGACAGAAATTTCCCTACAGCAAGAGGTATAAATCGATCACTTGCCTACACGAATAGTTAGATTGTTGCTAAGTAAACATGAACATTCCAGACGGGATCATGGCGGAGATTGACGTAAATAGGTTTTATTTGTTACAGGTCGGGTTATAATTGGCAAAAATAGAAGAAAAGACCAAACAAATACTGTCACTTTTTCCCTTAATTTTTTTTTATGCATAAAGATTTCTTCGCATGTCTTAATTCATACTAAGAAAGATACGAGGATTTTTTTTCGAACAAGTGCTGGTTTTGTGAAGCTCTATCGGTCAACTAGACCAGCTCTGATGCCTTTCCAGCCACCAAGTTACTCTTCATCGACATAACTCTCAATCGTACTCGAGATCGAGCCCTGTTCGGAAATACCACTGAATTGTTTTATACACGTAGCTACAATAAATGCCTACGGTCAGTTTTTTCACCGGCAGCGTCCCCTATGAATCACATGCATACCTGCTAAACGGACCAATCGTGCGCTCGAGGGAGTGATTCGCAGGAAATTATATGCAATTGAAAATTAAAC
>NC_142524.1:8602074-8682074 GCF_964205215.1 Stylophora pistillata | reverse complement strand
ACTGCGTGAAGCGGCCTATGTGTGTTTCGTGAGTCCTGACGTGTCATTATTTTACGGGTACGAACACTCTTTATTTCATCCTTATGACTCGTTTTTTGATTATTTATATATATTTTATTTTACCCTCAGTCTGCATTTTACCCCTGGTGTGCAGTCTGCATTTTACCCCCGGTCTGCAGTCGTCGTTTTTTACACTGACCGATTTGAAGAAGGAGAAGCCCCAAGCCTCCTAAGAACGAATTTGTCGCGCTCCACGTTTAGTAAAAACGTACAGAGTTTCAAAATACCCTTAAAGAATAGTGAAAACCTATATGAGGGTTTTGAGAAATGTATCTCCGCAATTATTACTTCAGGAGAGAAGTATACTCTGAAACAAAGAAAGAAGCGCGCGCACAGAAGAAGATAAATTATTGCCTTTTGGGATCAATTTTACTATAGGTAGTGTCAGCCGACATGGCGACCGACATGGCGACCGACATGTCGACCGACGTATCGGTCGACAGGTCGGTCGATAGTCGGTCGATAGTCGGTCGATAGTCGATCGAAAGTCGGTCGATAGTCTGTCGACCAACAGATGGAGTGTCGCGTCTCGGTGGAATATCGGTCAAGTGTCTGTGGAATATCGGTCAAGTGTCAGTGGTCTATCGGCCGAGTGTCGGTAGTCTATCGGTCAAGTGTCTGAACTTTATCAGTAAATATAGTTCGAACGTCGCTCATGTGGTTGTGTATTGTTGCAGTGTCGGTATTGAAAAATTTGATTTGAAGAAAAATTTGATTTGAAGGCTACTTTCAGTTATATGATTAAGTGTCAGTGAAGTATCGGTGAAGCATCGGCCAAGTGTCGACCGAGTGTCGGCCAAGTGTCGGTCAAATATCGACCGACTGTCTACCGATATGTCGACCGACTATCGTCCGACATATATCGCTCGACATATCGACTGACATGTCGACCGACTATTTTCCGACTATCGACCCACTATCGACCGTGTGTCGACCGACTGTCGACCGACTATCGACCGACTGTCGACCGACATGTCGGTCGACATGTCGGTCGCCATGTCGGTCGCCATGTCGGTCGCCATGTCGGTCGCCATGTCGGTCGCCATGTCGGTCGCCATGACGGCCGACACTACTTATAGTAACATTGATCCGCCTTTTGTAACACAATCTCATCCGGCTTTGCCAAACCTTAAGAACATACAGATGGAGAATTATGACACCTCAAAACTGACCCTTGTTATCACATCGCATAGGAAAGTCATCAAAAGATATCCTAATAGGAGCTAAACTTTGAGGGTAGAAGATTTAAACGCGGTAGCGAATGGTAGGAGACGCACAGGCCTATCACCACTTTTCAATGGTCGACTGCCTTTTGCTTTCCGGCTTTTCGGCGTGTCGCCTCACGCAAGGCAGAGGTTTTCATGGATCAAGTGACTCTTTTTATTGCTCTAATTAAACTGTCCTTCATTCAGAGATCAAGATAGAAGATTTACCGCACAACACTCGCAATTATTTAATTTTCTTTCACTTAGGAAAGTAGATTTACAACACGATTGATAAATGCCCTTGCAGTACTAAAGATATGTAACGCTCTGTTGTTTGAGGTTACTCGTCCAGATCAATAGCATTGCTTGGATATTTGCATACTCCCTGATTTAAGTGTTCTCTTTCTTGTTTTGAAAAGATAGAGAGAGAAAAAAAACGTTTGAATCACTCGCCAGATGACGTACCACCGAGTCATAATCAGAGAAGTACAAGAAAACCGAAAAACAGCAATAACAACAGCAAGCCACAAACATCCTAGCAACTAAGAAGTTGAATTTGTCACGTATCGCACTGCAAATGTACATGTTTTACCACTCACCATTTCTTTTTTTTTTGGTAGTTTGTTTTGTTTTGGTTTTGTTTTTGTTTTTCTGGTTTTTTTTTGTTTTTGTTTTTTTGTTTGCTTTTTTTCAAGATGATATTTTAGAGCTTAGGTTAACACAGTGTACGTGCAGGACCATTGACTTTTACTTCACCAGTCGCTAGTTCTCCTGATAACCACTCCTTTTGAGAGAACGCCGAGGAGTGCGTTTCGTGTGTTGCACTATATACAATATTAAAAATATGCCTGCCATACGGCCCAGGAGTTTTGAATACCTAATGCCTTCACATATTTTACGACCACTGCCATCACTGATTACGCATGAAAACACATTGAACAGGAACCGAAATCGTCTAGTTGAAAAATGGCTCTTCCGTCTTCCTTCTCGAAGAAGAAGGGAATTGGATTAGGTGGGGGCTTTCCATAAAGGAGGAAACTTCAAAATGGATTGGGAGCAAAATTTTCTGTAGTTTGTAAACAAACATTTTCACAACAAATACTCAGTTTAAACAATTGCTAGGGGAAAGGGACGTAGGTAATCTAAGAACGTTAAAACTTTGTCAGCGGTACATAAACGGAAAACGTTCTCATTAAACCTTGAAAATAAAATATAGTAAGTTTTAAAACAAAGTTTTACACAAAACAACACACTGATCACCCTCAATAAATAAATAAAATAAATATTCATTTAGGAGGTCACGATATTTCTTTCTTTGAACATTTGTTGACGTCATTGTCGTTTATTTTACGCACACCCTGCGGCTCTGGCCATTATGTATTACGGGGCATAACATACTTCAAAACATTACTGTTTGTTGTTATTGATCATATAAAACAGCCACACTTCAAACTGACAGCAATTAAATAAATAAAATAAATATTCATTTAGGAGGTCACGATATTTCTTTCTTTGAACATTTGTTGACGTCATTGTCGTTTATTTTACGCTCACCCTGCGGCTCTGGCCATTATGTATTACGGGGCATAACATACTTTAAAACATTACTGTTTGTTGTTATTGATCATATAAAACAGCCAGCCACACTTCAAACTGACAGCAATTAAATAAATAAAATAAATATTCATTTAGGAGGTCACGATATTTCTTTCTTTGAACATTTGTTGACGTCATTGTCGTTTATTTTACGCTCACCCTGCGGCTCTGGCCATTTTGTATTACGGGGCATAACATACTTTAAAACATTACTGTTTGTTGTTATTGATCATATAAAACAGCCAGCCACACTTCAAACTGACAGCAATTAAATAAATGAAATAAATATTCATTTAGGAGGTCACGATATTTCTTTCTTTGAACATTTGTTGACGTCATTGTCGTTTACTTTACGTACACCCTGCGGCTCTGGCCATTATGTATTACGGGGCATAACATACTTTAAAACATTACTGTTTGTTGTTATTGATCATATAAAACAGCCAGCCACACTTCAAACTGACAGCAATTAAATAAATAAAATAAATATTCATTTAGGAGGTCACGATATTTCTTTCTTTGAACATTTGTTGACGTCATTGTCGTTTATTTTACGTACACCCTGCGGCTCTGGCCATTATGTATTACGGGGCATAACATACTTTAAAACATTACTGTTTGTTGTTATTGATCATATAAAACAGCCACACTTTAAACTGACAGGAAAGTATTTAAAAAAAACCTTTCCTTTTTCTGCTTTGTTCATGATAAGGAAGTTGAGGAAAACGATGAGCTACGCAAGTTGATCGCGGAAAAGTTATCCGTAGTCAAGGATATCTTATTCTGTTGCTCGTCAGTCTTCAGTGGCTGTTGGTTCGACGCTAAACTGAAGACATGATTGGGTGTAGTGTTTCACGGCTAACTTAGGTTGACATCACTAGACCCTCACACGATTAACCCACACGATAAGCAGAATTTATCAATGTCTTTTAGCAAAGTGGGAAAACTATGAAAGCTAGTCAGGCACGATGTTATCATGAATTATAACTTTCAAGCATTGAATTCTTAAAGAAGTCACAAGAATCGTCAAGCATGATATCTACCGTGAGAGTGAACCTCAAATGCGCTGAAACACTAGAAATACGCAGCCCGTTTTAAATGCAGATCTGGAAACAGCTTATTTGAGCTGAAACACTAAATAGCCTTCGACTCCTCACTTATAAATACGCTCGACGCAGTTGATAGAAAACTCAAGAACAAACCCCAAAAAGGCATTACGTGCTTTTACGCCTATCGGCCAGATGAAAGAAATTTACTAACCGTCAAATGATAAGGTAAAACAAGGTAAAATCACATTGTAAGTAAAAATGACATAAAACTTCATTCGATCAATAAAGAGCAGAAGCAAGCTGATTTTCAAATATTGATGTAAATGTTCTTCAGTGCACGTAAGAGTAGAAACGTGACTTTGGTCAGCCGGTTTACTTTTACTGAATTCTATGGGGTAATATGCCAAGAAATATGTTAAACGGCAACTTAATAGTTAAGGAAACATCTAAATATGATTTCATGACATGGCATTGTAACCGATATTGAACTGCTCCAAAAAAAAAACATAGTCTATGGATAGAGGTCGACGAGGCATACCAGTCACGTTTGAATACGTCAAGTGCTGCAGACTAATCACTTAAGCTTCAAAATAGATAAAAGACGCAGCGCGTTATTTTCACACTGGAAAGTATCAAATGTTATGCAAATATAGCTTAAAACGCTGTTTTATTCTCTGATAATGATATCTTGCAGGAACTGGTTTCATATCTCATTCAAACTAGCTTTGAGACGGATGGATATGCGTCAAAATCAAACGTCCTTATCATATCGTCATCTACTGGGGAATCCCCTTGCTAACTTTAATAGTGCTATTTTATTTCGTGTTTACCTTCAGTCAAAATTCATTTTACGCGCGCTTGAGGTCAACCGAAGTTGTTGGGTAAGTCGGAACGTTGTGCAATTCTTCGGAAGGTGAACCTTACTTGTTTTTGCTGTTTGTAACACAAAAGCAACAAAAAATAACTCAAAGACAAGACTTTCGTGGCTTTTTCTCAATCCAATCTTTCATTTGTTTGCTTTAACGGCAAAAATGACATATGGCGCCAAATTCAAGAAGGCAGTCGTATTCCACCACAGTAATCGTCGAGACTTATTTATCTCGTTTTTTGAATTAACACTGAATGAGAGCTTACCTGAAATTTTTAGGTTTAAAGCATTCGTTTCCCTATGCTGAAATTTGTTTTGATTCTTCCACTCGAACAGTTGCACGGAATGACTAAAATGCTTTTTAAAATATTATGGGTGTTTGATCGCCAGGGTGATTTAAAAAATTTCATTCTAGGTCTTAAAGCTTAAAGAGAAAGACATAATGTCAATGTAGGGTCCCTTCTTACACTTAAAGAAGAATGGCTTACACTGATGTTGTTCTATATGTTTGCTTGCCAACGTTATGAACATATTCAGCGTTAAGTTAAGAGAGGTGGCTCTCTTTCTGTTAAATTCATTCGTAACTCTAAATGCACATTTTATTCTATTAATAAGTTAGTGGATCACAAGCTTGGTGTTGCTGTAGTTTGAAGCATTTTCCTTTCATTCTTGCCTGGAATAGTTTCGTTCGAAGAAATTTAAGTCATTCGGTACACCTCGCGTCTAGAATATTCGGTGTTATGTACAACCTTAGAGCTTAAAAATAAGATCATGACATTCCAACGAAATATGAAATATGAGTAAGGTCGAAGAAATTTTTTCTGGCGGTAAGGAAAGCAAAACAGAAAAAAAAAACTTTAAACTTGTAAAAAGACAAGAAAATATATATCTTTTCGTTAAAAACAGTTGTTTAAAGCAACTTTGACTACTTTAACTATAGTTTGAGTATTTAGATCATCTCATAAAAAAATAATGTTCATTCAGAGTTCTGTTTTCAAGCATCATGAGAGCAAGAACCAGTGATTCAGATGTACTTTAGTCGACAATACTTTAACTTGAGGATTTCTTTATTTACGAACTTTCATATTAATTATGACTACTCCACGTATATTTTCGCACAATATAATGTAAATAAGTGATATGCGTGATAAGGTTCAGTGAGTCTCGTGTGTGGAATTTACCTGTTATTTTTCTCCTTTGCTTCAAGAGATACATGTAGGAGCCTCCTGGTTTGCCTCCCCCGAGCACAATCAAAACTGTATATTGCAACTTCGCATGAATTGTCGTCACGTTGAGGTGTCCGCTGACCAGTAAAATACTGTATGGTGCCCTAAAAAACGTATTTCCGCGTTGTCAATAAAGAGTTACTTCTTTGAAGTTCGCCGCGCTTCCTAATCAGCTCCCTCTACTAACTATGCTCAAACCACCTACTTAAAAAGATTGTTATCAAATATTTAGTTGAGTACCGGCACTCAACTAAATATTTGATTAGGCTGCTCAAACCACCTACTTAAAAAGATCGTTATCAAATATTTAGTTGAGTGCCGGCACTCAACTAAATATTTGATAAGGCTGCTCAAACCACCTACTTAAAAAGATCGTTAGTCAACTAGTGTATTATCTACCTGACGAGAGAGGACTTTTAACCCTTTCGGAACAGATCTGTAGTACCAAGTTTTAATTTTTATTTTCCTAAATAATCGTTTACAAAGCTCCATATGATTGTAGAGCACTCTCCGATTCAAGGATAAGGTTTTTTACATTTTTACATTAGGTACAAGTTATATACACCACACCAGAATATGCATCACATTTGATAAAAATACTTAGAAGTGAAAAAGTCTTCGGTGCGCTTCGTTCTACAGGTAGTAACGTTTCTGTAAAAGTACAGCTGGTCTGATTTGTGCCGGAGGGTGTAGGGACAGGTATCGTCTAAGCATGTTGGTAGAAGAGGATGAAAAGGGTTGTTTAAGTCCTTCGTTTTGCAAATTTTTTGATCCGAATACTTGAAACAATATTGAAAGAAAGGCGTGAACGTTTTGAGACCTTGACCACAAACATCCGTCTTTTAAGTGGATGGCTTTCAAAGACAAAGGCTGGGCGCGTTTCGTAGAAGCTCTGCTTTTTATTTTTCCTCCTTCCGAATAACCAATTGTCCAAATATCGCGTGATATTTGTACCCGATTCTTGCGTTGATTGTACTCTAATTAGTGCAGCTGGATAAAAATCTTAATGAATATGACTTTGAAACTGCATCATGCAGGCAATTTTAGGCAAACTGAGACACAAAATACTACCAGCCATTTCTTTTATTTTGAAAATAAAGCTCTTCAGAACCATACAAACATACAAATACCTATACACTTTGTTCGCTGTTCATCTCGTTTAGCTATCAATCTCTATCTACTTTCTTTTGAAAATATTCAAATTAGCTATAGACTATTACACAACGAAGAAATCTCAGTCGTTACAAGTAGCGTTGTTCTGCAGGTTCCCTTTGCTGCACAGCTCGATCATTTTGCATCAGGAAGTGAAGGATCATCAACAGGAGAATGTAAACGAATAGACTGAAATAGTCGTGAATGGTAAACATGATGTGGATAAAGCTTCAAGAACGGGCCAACAGACGTGGGCAGGAAAACCGTGGTAAGTTTTCCAACAGAACCGAAATCAGGTATCCGGAAACAATGGGCTATTTTTAGCGATATTTGTCATCACAATGTGCTCACCCAGCCAGAAAATAATGTTGGTCACATAGTGGCCCAATTCATAAATGTATATGTATATCTTTTGAGACGTTTTGGTATGTAGTATTGCAACTTTTTACGGGTTGTACCGTGTTTGACCAGTCCGTGAGGAGAGCCGTAAAACAAATTACTGCATTAATTCATGTGCATTTATTATAAGGCGAAAAAAGCTGCTAAGCAACGAACGTGGAATCATTGCAAGAATAGCCGGCCGTTCGAGCAGATTTTTTCACGGTACTGAAAATAACCAACTGTCCAAATACATATATCTTACAAAGCTTTTTAACTCTTTGCAGCGGCCAATTTACAATTTCAAATCACCTTGTTAACCCCACCGACGCAGCACCCAAGTTTCTTTAGAAACTTATCCTCTTTATTCATTTATCTTATAAAACGTTTTACTGAGTAGTATAGCTGATTATTATCCAACTACTCTAACTACACTTAGACGAGTACAAATAACGCCATAGACGAGTACAAATATCACGCGGTATTTGTACTCGTCTATTGTAGAGTACCGGTTAAACAGGTTTTCTCGCATCGCGCAAGCGAAGAATTGGATTGTAGTTACGAAAGAAAAACAAAAAGTGGCGGACAATTTGAATCATTTCTGACAACGAAGAGTCAGAATGGCTGAGAAATATAGGTCAAAGTTTATTAGATAAATCGAACGAAGAAAACAGCTTGACCACCAGAAAATTTATTCCTTTAATGAAGAAAAGGCAGCAACACGACAAAGCGCCAATTCCGTTCCGCCTCGTATACTTCTGTCACGCACTCTCCGTAAACAAATATCCGCGAAATTGACGTTTTGTTGTGTAGTATTGCTGAGTATTTTTACTCGTTATTTGTATTTTGACTCGCCCTACGGGCTCGTCAAAATGCAACACAACTCGTAAAAATACGTCACAACACAAATACGGCACAACTCGTAAAAAATATTCAGCGATACTACACAACAAAACGTCTAATAAGATATATCTATTTTATGAGTTGTGCCGTACTTTGACTCGCCCAACGAACTCGTCAAAATACGGCACGACAAAACGATTATTAAGATATTTATTATCCAACACGCCACTTGAAATTGTTATTTCAGTGCGGGCGAATGTCTAACTGGTTCTCTGGAGTACAGATACTGCGAGATATCTGCACTCGTTTTGGGTGTTATTTGTACTCCAGGAAGCACAGTTGGATTATAATGTGTACTATGATCCAACTACAGTTAGTAGAGTACAAATAACGTACGGATCGAGTACAAATATGACGCGATATTTGGACAGTTGGTTGTTTTGTACATAGTTCTTATTAACCGAGCGGGAGGTCTGTATGGGAGAATCTTGACCGAGGTCAAGATTCTTCCATACAGACCGACCTAGCTCGGTTAATAAGATGTTCATTATATGGCTGTGTCTAGAAAGCAACGGAACATTATATTCTTTGTAACTTTTTTTCTAGACCGGTCTAGATGGGAAAATCTAGACCGCTTTCAATATTGATTTCAGTCAATCAAATTCGTGAATTCGGTAGTCCCCACTCCTTGTGAGACAGCCATAAAATAATGCAAAATAAACCTGTTTATATTTGTTCTCGATTCGCAAGTTATTACTCGGGCTTTCCGAAGGAAACGTCCGAGGTATAAATTCGGCTTGATTTTATTTTTATTCATTTTTTTTCGGCGCATGCGTGATGTGTACGCGCATGCGTAAAATGAACCTCAAAGCGCATGGTTTAATTAAAGCAATGACTGCCTTCGTGGAGAATTCCTTGCTTGATCTACGCTAAAGAAATTCGATGGCTATTACGCTCAATACATATACAAAGTCACACACCGTTCGCGGTAGACCCACACTAAAAAATTGTGGAGCGTTTTGGGAACGGGTCGGTCCGCGAACTTTACGAGAGATGAATTTACGAGCAATACTTTACGAGTAAACTTTCTATCGAGGAATATCAAGCGCAACCCACACTAAAACTTGTAGAGCGTTTTGGGAACGGGTTGGTCTACGAACTTTACGAGAGATCAATTTACGAGCGATCCTTTACGAGTGAACTTTCTATCGAGAAATATCGAGCGAAACGAGCTGTGTCGTATTATGTTTACAAGTAAACACAACCGTGTATTTACTCTGTTACTCTGGAATGTCTCAGAAGAAAGGGCAGAAAACTGAAGGAATTTGTTTATGAGCGTATTCGTCCAAGCATACCAAAGTCCTCTTGGCTACGTCGTTATGTGAAGGTTAGAAGAGTTGCAAAGAATTTTTGTATGCTTAATACGAAGAGGGTAAACACGAATTATAACATAGCTTGTAAATCCGTGCAATCAAATTCAACTGCGCGAGCGTGCTTCAATTTTCCATTGTGCACGCTGATGACGTCAGCAAACAAATGTCTCGTGAAAAAATTTTTTCTCGCGAGTGACTTCAGCATTTTTCATTAAAAAACGGGAAAAACTTCCGCAAAAAAGTTAAATTAGACATGACAACAAGCAAACGAGCCGATGAAGATCTGCCTACTTTTTCTTTGGGAATGGATTTCTTTACTCCCGAGAAAGAACCTAGAGAAAGGGAAAACAAAACAATCAACGGTTTCATATCGTTTCGCAACTCTAACCATTAATTTCCAGGCATGAATTCACCTGTCAGTTTTTGACCAATCTGAGACAAGATCATTGAAGCATAGCGAAACGAAACAAAATAAACAACTCATTGAAGCGTAGGAGAGGGCATTTCTGCCCTTTATACATAAACTACAGCGTTGAAAATGTTATAAAGTGAAACAATTGGTTTTATGTGTCAGCTGTGTGTTCATCGAGACTTGAAGCACTTGGGAAGTTTGGAGAGCACTTAAGAAGCAACGAGCAACTCTTAGGCATCTTTCGTGCTCTCCAAACTTCCCGCGCGCTTCAAGTCTCGATGAACGTACGCCAACGCATGAACCAATTGTTAATAATGATTATATACAAAACACCAAAGCGTAATTTACAATTATTGAACCAATAAAAACCAGTAACAGAAACAGGATATTTAACGGAAGAGCTAAGCTTATATATTTAACCTTACTATTTAAGTTGCTGCTGTCAGTATCCTTATCCAATTCGCTGTTGTTAGCGCCAACTTCGAACTTGTGTTCACGAGCATTCTTGATTTTTTCAGCAAGTGAGGTGTTCGTCTCTGCATCATAGTTTGTTGTTAAATCGGCCGTCACAGTTTTGCCAGTATTTTCGTAGTATGAACTCACATATGACTCATTTGTTATCTCGTGAGAACTAGTATGAACTTTCCACATTTGGCTAGCTTTCAAGAAATGAAGTTCGTGGACCGGCCCATTCCGAAAACACTCGACGTCATTTAGCGTTGGCCTACTACGAACGGCGTGTGCGTTTGCATGTGGGATGAGCTTATAAGACAGGAATCTTTGCAAAGCGGTCTTCACAAAACACAGCATTCTGTAAATTACATTAATTGTTTACGAAGAGCGAGCTCACGATAACACAAGTTGTCGCACTCTCATCCCCAGTTTCTACGGTTTACGCAAGGAACACCTTGGACCATGACCCCCCTTTTGGCGACCGAAACGGCTTGCATTTTCAGAGTAATAAAGTTACACAACATGAGAAGAAGTATTTGATGAATTGTACTCTAAGGGTATATCAAAGGATAATTAAATTGAAGTATAGAGCAAGTCGTTATTTATCAACTTTTTCTTGTAATAGACCCATGTGTCTTTATAAGAGTCAGACACACGTATCAAACCAGTGTAAATTTCAACTGAGTTCAGATATAGTTGTAGTGGTTTCAGAGATTTTTCTATTAAAAACAACATGAACTATTGAACAGTAATATTGCTTCAATCTTCTGATTTCTGAAAAATCCCCTTGGGTGAACATTTGGCAACAAATTATGACTTAGTACCAATAACAGATAAAAAATTCCCTTCTCCTTGCAGTTAAAGGCAAATACATTACCTACTCAGGGTTTGTAAAAGCCTTGAAAGTCCATAGAGATGCTTGAATTCAAAAATAAAAATTCAAGGCCTTGAAAGTACTTGAATTTGAGGACTAGGGCTTGATTTTTGCAATGCTTTTACATTAACAATTTTCAAGTCGAAAATTATAGTGCTTTCATGGAAAAGCTGAGAAATAATATTACATAATTTTAAAATTGCTTATGCAAACCTTTCCAAAAGTGGTCCTTCAATTTTCTAAAACTTGACCTTCAAACTGATTCATTAAAAAGTCCTTGAATTTCAACCATTGGCATCTGTAGGAACCTACTGCTATATGGTAATATATCATTTTGATTGTTGTCTAGTACCATGACAACATTCATTACACTCAGCAGACAAAAATAAACACACGAGTAGACTTATTCATGACCGGCAATGACGAAATTGCGTGACAACAGTAACAATGGCTATACGGCAGTCCTCTAAAGATAACTCCAGATGCGCGATGTTGAAAGCCCGAGTTCACGCAGCTATGCGTCTAGTTTGTATATTACTTTGCGCAGTTGGATAATAATCCTAAGTGGACATGACTTTAAGGCTTCATCAGGTTGAGGCACAAAATAATACCAGTCCCCTTTTTTTTTTATTTCTAAGACGGAGCTTCTCAGAACCACACAAACATAAAAACACTGATACACTTTGTTATTCGTTCATCTCGTTTAGCTATCTATCGCTATCTATTTTGTAATGAGACGGTTCACTGAATTAGGCCCTCAGGCCTGTACAATCAAAACGCTTAGTCATCGCCAGTGTGTCTCTTGTCTTTTCTAGTCTCTTTTAAAGTGCTATAGACAATTAATTTCCTAGATTTGATCGTCTCCGACGACCAACCTGCACGGGGAAAAAATTGAACAAGGACTTTGCAGTTAAGATATAATCTGAGAAGTTTATAGAGAAGCTTCCTTCCCCCCCTGTCATGTCAGCGCATTGTCATAAGACGTAATAATATAAATTAAACATCATCAGTTTAGCTTTTAGATCTACAAATAACATATGAATCGAGCACAAAATATCACGCGATATTTGGAAAGTTGATTATTTTGTACTGTAAGAAAGAAACCTGTTTAGATTTGTTCTCGGTTCCCACGTTATTTGTACTCTACTTTGTGCAGTTGGATAATAATCAATAATCATTAGTAGACACACAGGGGGCTCATACAATCTGTTTGTGTAGCCGACCGTTGTTTTATAGTGAATGTACCAGATTTACCGTTTGCCTCACCTAGAGTGATATATTGCTGACTATGCACATAAATCATCGATAAATAAACGTTGAATTACTTTACCTGTGGTGCATAGTCGTCCTTTTGCCTCAAAAATGTATTTTTGAACGATTTTCAATAAGTCTGATTTCGTCGTAAATGTAATGCATTAAAGATAGACAAGGGTGGAGCCTTGTTTTGAAAGGGTTCAAGCGCCCGAGCGATTTTGACCCCGAAAATCGCATCGCTCTGCTTTCAAACTTCGCAGCATTAAGGTCAAAAGATGTATAATTCTCCTCGTACCTTCCAATCGAAAATCCATCCAAACGGACCGGAGCTAGCCCTCGAAGAAAATCAAAATCCCACAGTATTTTAGCGTCTGGGTTGCGTAGCAAGATTCTCATGTGCCAGCCAGAAACCGCCTCGTCGATTGCCCTTTTCTGATTGGACGACGTTAAACGATGACCAATTCAAAATATCTAACGAGGGTGGGGAACCATTCAATTTTTTAATTATACACTAGTGAGCAGCACTTCTGCGAACGGTAGTTATAAAACTTCTTGTAGTTTCCTACGCGTTTCGTATAACTGTCGTAGACTTCTTCAGGGAGTTTTGAACAATTTTTTTTTAAAATTTTTTAATTTTTTAATTATATACTAGTGAGAAGCACTTCTGCGAACGGTAGTTGTAAAACTTCTTGTATTTTCCTACGCGTTTCGTCTAACTGTCGTAGACTTCTTCAGGGAGTTTTACAAGTATAACTAAACGCCTGTAGTTATAAGCCAAAGTTACAGGGGCCGATGACCGTAAAGGCTTGGCCGGGGTAGGAGACGTTAATTTCCCACACACGCGATTACTGTATGATGGATGTCCTCCCCTGTGGTGGGATGGGTGGGTTTATTGGGTCCGCAGTAATTGGCGCAAGCTGTTGCGGTTTCCCTGCCGGTTGGCGAAGCGATTAAGTTAAGTTTTTGAAACAAACGTCTACGCAGACACAGCAACTGCATGCCTAAGAAATTTTTTAAAATCCATTTTGATAAACATCAATCGAGCGAATATGTTCTCTTGCATCGCGTTCTTATTTTCCTCCCATAAAGTGCATTCCCTGATGTCACATGTTTCGCAGAGGGTACTAAAACATAAAATGTCGGCGTTCAGTACAGGGATTTTGAAAGAATCAGTTAAGTTTGTAAGGTCATATATTTCTGGCCACATAAATAGGTAGATTTATGCCTCAGGAAAAAAAATATGGCATTTTTAGAACCAATCGTGACTTGTGTCCAACAAATATTTCCGTCTAAAGAGAGCACCTTTTAAAACCACACCCCGCCTGAGATCGAAGTTGACAACAGAGAAGGATTTTATCAAACTTACAATTGAAAAGTTGAAGAGCCACTTATGATTGATATTTGTATAAAAGAAAATAAGGCAAAAAACTCAGGTTCCATCGATTCCATGCCACCACTGCACAGTTGCACGACTTTTGCAAAAAAAAAAACTGAAAATAAAAACTTGCAGAGAGTTTGAGGAAATTCCCTGTACTTTTCAACAAAAGTTTTGCATAACGTAAACACAAGTTAAAGGAGAGTCCTGATGTGGCCAGAGAATACGGCCTAAAAGATGGTAGAGAGAATGTAAACATATAAAGCAATCGGTGCAGTGTAATTAAATGGCTCTCGAACCATTTAGTAAACAGCATAAGTGTAATTATCGTAATGAATATGAATGAAAAGGAATTGCGCTGGAGACCAATATAGCTAAATTTATGGTTGGTGAGCGCGTAAGATTTTTATTCATGGGTTGTGAAGGAATTGCTCTGGGGACCAATATAGATTAATTCATGATTGGTGAGCGCGCAAGATTTTTATTCATGAGTTGTGAAAGAATTGCTCTTGGGACCAATATAGATTAATTCATGATTGGAGAGCGCGCAAGATTTTTATTCATGGGTTGTGAAGAATCGCAAACGAACGAGCGAGTCTTCGAGCGAGTGAGTTTGCGACTCTTTGCAACAAGTAAATAAAAATCGCACAAGCGAACTAACCATGAAGTTATTTGTTTATTAATAGCTGCAGTACTGAGGAGGCAGTAGCCACAAAAAGTACGGAAAATTATTTTCTTACAATTCTTCTGTAAATGCCTAAGCTTGATTCTTAAAGCAAAATTATTTTTGCAAAGGCTTCTCGTGCGATCAATTAGTTTCTACTCTTAGTTAGATTCAAGTGTTACATGGGACCCCTTGCCTACTGATACAGAGTGCTATTTTTATCCTGTCAAATATCATGAGTCATAATCACCAACACAGGTTTATTCTAAGTAGATGGCTTTCAGAGATTACAGCGTTTTTATTATACTTCATTCCTTTCTAATTTTTTTTTATTTACCGTACAAAAGAACCAGTTATCTAGTTATCGCGTGATATTTGTACTCGATTCGCGTGTATCATTCGTATCATTTACTTAGCGCAGCTGGATAATAAACCTGAAAACTTGATGCTTCATTAGGTCGACAACAATTGAAGCTTCCTTAGCTATAGGCCGACAACAATATACGACCAGCCCCTTCTTTTATTTTTAAGAACCATACAAACATAAAAATACTGATACACCTTTTTATTTGTTCCTTTCGTTTAGCTATCCATATTAATCTATTTGTTATCGAAAATATTCTAATTAGGCTCTTTACCATACAACAAAAAAAGGTCAGTCGTCGCAAGTGTGATATGAGATATCAAGTCTCTTGTCAAAACACATTTCTGGCTTCAAACAGTTAAACAGTTAGTTCCCTTGATTCGTTCGTCCCAGAGGACCTGCACAAGGAAATGAACAGAAAAGTCAACGGATTTGTTGCAAAAATATAACGAGAGAAGTTTATAGACAAGTCCCAAAGCAGATAGAGTAATAGTAAAAAAATTCCTACTGAATAAATTTTCGAAGCGACCAAGACAACCTTTTTACTTAAAAAACATTTCATCGAGATTACAGAGGATCTCAACGGGGTCAAAGCGTTTTTAAGGCTAGCCTTCTTATGGTTTCGATTGAGGACCCTGAGGAAAGGGTTGAATGAACACAGTGCGAACACATTTTCGATAGAAACCAAATGTATGCAATCTTTACATTGGACATAAAGTTTCTGAGAGCATATCTAACTGAGTACAAGAACAGATTTGGAGAAACATTTGATTCCACCATTCAACCCTCTAGAGAACGTCATTTTTACCCTTGACTGGACAGTGTTAGGAAGTAACATCGACACGTCGTCAAAAAATATTTTGCCCAAAGTTTCAAGGAGTTTTTTTTTGAGAATGTTTAATTAAAATGTATTCCAATAACGTATCTAACCAGTCGGGAAAAGGTTCATATTAAACAGCCTACCTTGGTTACTCAGCCATGATGTTCATCGTTTTCTGTGGGACGCTTTTTTCGGTTTGGCGGAACTGTATGGTTTTCGTCACGGTTCTCCATTCTTCGTCTTGGTCTTCTTTCTCCATCTCTTATCAACTCCAGTCCCCTGACTTGTTCACGCTGTTCGTTATTTTCTACTGGTTCTCTCTGTCGCCCAGCTCTATCACCTTTCATCAGGAAATACAGGATTGTCAACAGAAGAAAGAAAACGAATAGATTGAAAAATTCTTGAATTGTAAGCATGATGCGGAGAATGTTTCAGAGAACGGATCAGCATAAGCGAGGCAAGCCGTAAAAACGCTAAAGTGTACTCTATGGATCCGACCCCCGGCACTAATAATTAATTATTAATTCTAAACTGTCGCCCTTGACGTCATGTGCTTATCCAACTGGTAAGCTGCAAAGCAAACTTAATGCAGTTATTGGTGATAAATATGCGATTAACTCAGTTCTAAGAGTTCCGCCAAAGTTTGGCGGAAATCTTTCCTGGGCAAAATTCATAGATGTTTGCTAGTAAAATTTTCAACACCGCTTTTTATAAAGTTTGAGTTAGTCTTTTTCCTTGTCTAAAGTGTCATCTTTATAAAATTTTGCCGTTGGCAACTGGACACCGTCCAAACCATGGCTGGAATGTTGGTCTGGTTTCTTTTGTAAAATAGAATTTTGTAGAATTTTGTTATGGTGGGTAAGACTTCCGGTTACCGTGGGAAAATTTAATAACCTTTTAATATGGTAATTTTTTTTATCCGTTTTGCCTTTTATGAAATTTCCTAAATTATTTAGATGTATTGCGTGATGGCAAACCCTTTGCACAACTAAAAATTTTTGAATAAAGGTTGAATAAAGGTAGGTTTTGAACTTTGATCTTTGTTTATCGTCCCAGTACTTTTGCCATTTCTGCATCTTACCGGAACCGAAAGAGTATAGCACTTTCTGTCCATGAGAAAGCGGAAAACCTGAATCACGTCTGTTGAATAATGTATCTTTTTGTCGTTAGGTGTTAGTCTGCATTCAAACTCATGGTTCTACATAGACGAAGCTTCCTGAAGGGCCGACCCAGAAAGACCTGTAACTTAAAGGATAGGCGGAAAAGGGACTGGGCACCAAGCCAAAATGGTGGATACTAACATGGAACCTGAGAGATTATAAATTGAAAATGTTCTGATCATACTCTCTTGTGTGGAACTAAGTCTTACCTCCGATATAAGGCTAATATAAGTTGAGGTTGAGCATGATATTATGACTTATCCAAACCGAGGTTTGAGGTATCTGCCGAGTGTCGAAGGCGAATTCTGAGGAATTTAACTCCAAAGCATAACGAAGTTCAGCCCCAGCTCCAAACTTAAACTAGCGTGAGAGCAAGCCCTAGTTACGAGCCCTTCAATACGAGGTTTTCTTCGTCCACAAATAAGTTTTACACCTTGAGTAAAACTAAGTGAAGAGAGGTTGCATCGGGTCATGCGCAAGGGAATTTCTTGTGGCGTTAAAAGGCAAAAGGAAGTTGGAGAAGGAAGCCGTCAAGAGGAATTTCAAAAATTTCTTCGCGACCAGGTGTCCAAAACACCCCCATCCTAATATGAAATTTACGGCTTACGTATCAGCGAAAAAAATAAACTTTAGGAATAAAAAGAGGCTATGTTATAAACTCGTTTAGTTGATTTCCTCTGTTCCTCGACTGATTTCAAATCTTCGACGGTCAAATCTATGGCATTTAAACACAGGTAGCCCAAGATCACTCCTAGAAAAGCGGACGTGACTCTTACAGTGTTGAGCAACGTTTTATATTTATAAAGGTTTGTATGGGATGTTATCGGTTTGCCTTAAAAGAGAGAAAAAATGTCTTGTTTTGAAATAAAATGGACTTACCTTATTGCCTTGTTGATTTCTTTGTTGATTACCAGCGTCTCAGGCCATTTTGAAGCGTTTTCAGCGAGTTAGCGCTATGTTGGTGTTCAACTGCAGCATAAAACGTTGCGCAACACTGTAAGAGTCCCATCCGCTTTTCCAGTAGTGAGCTTGGGTTACCTGTGATTTAAATTTCCCTTGAAAGGGAATTGAAATTCTTTGTCTTTTCGCGCCACGATAACTTCCCGCCCGTGTGACCCCCTGTAAACCTTTCTTCACTTAGGGCCTACCGCACCAGCGACAAAATTGTTTATTGAGACAAATTTTCGTGGCATCACTAACACTTTACAAGTGCAGATGGTTAGTCGCGACTTGACAATTTTTTGTCCAAGCTGAAAAACTTTCAAACGCGCTGCCGACAAAACTTTTCCCCAGTAAGAGGCCGACCATTTAACTCTTGAGGAGGGGGAGGGTGGGGTGGGTGGGTGATTTCTGGTCATCAAGATTTTTCTTTTTTTTTACCAGCAATCTGGTGGGCAGGTTATTTTATCCTTCTAAATGCTCTGCAGGATATCTCTTTCCCTCCTCATTTCTTTGCAGGAATTTGTTATTTCCCTCAAAAAGGGTCATGTGCTTACATAAACAAAATGTATTTACATTTACATCGTGGTTATTGCAGTAATAACTCTAATATGGAGCTGCAAACCCTTTAAAATGTTGTAAGCTAGACAAAATCATTATTGTATAGCTATGTTTTCGGAAAGTCATTCTCTACACTTATTTGCTGATTACGTAAAAAAAACTGATGCACCGCAGGAAAATGTGAGAACGTTTAGTTTCTTAATTAAAAAAAAAAAAAAAGCAAACATGATACTCCCCTTGGAACTCGTCCCCGTGCCCTTCTCTAAATAAGCGTTGAATAGCCGCAACGTAACAATTTTCAGTACCGCAGTCATCCCCTCGAACGATTCGTGGTGTTCCTCCTATGCATCGAACAGTCTTTTTAAAGCACTTTGCTATAATACTTGAGTTGTTATTGGAATGATCTACCTCAAGCCACATGATGCGACGGCTAAAACCATCGATGGCACCGTGAATACAAAAACCCAAAAGGCTTAAGTTTATCATAGCCATCGATGTGCCAGAGGAAGTTTGGTCCGTTGGCCTGATATTTGCGTCTTATCAAGCGGTTCTTTGAGCGCTGCGTCTTTGTACACCATCAGGATCCAAAGTTTTCATTATAAGTCTCACTGTTTCTCTATCAGCAACGAGTCCATGAGAAGAACAAATTCTCTGGTGCATTATCCGATAGCCAATTGAGCTGCCGCTTCCCCATTGTAGTTCACTTTCGACTGCATCAACTATTTCATTTGGTGGACTTGGCTGATTCCTCTGCCGAGACCGCACGATCGTAGAATTCTTTTTAACTGCCTCATGCTGAGACAGATTCCATGGTACACAATAAGAAAGCAAAGAATTTCCGTACATTTTAAGCCCATCGAAAAATAAATCTCGATTGAACTATCGCGATCTCGAAATGTTCCCCTTCATTCTAAGAAAGTAGGGGCAACACACTGCACTTTGGTGAATGAAATACATAAAACAAACCCGATCGTTACTGCAATCAAAGCCATCGTTTACGTCACGTACTAGAATGTATGATTCAATAATGTCGTATTGAGCCTGAAGAAAGGTAAGAATTAAATCGACATTTAACAAAATTAAAAGGAAATAAAGTTTCTGTTCTCCAGTTTTATTTAATCTGAAGGTTTCCAGAACAATCGTAGCATTTTAACTTGCAAAAGATTAATAGAAGTCGATCAAATCCTTACCTTGCCCTTTGTCGTCTCGAATGAAAAACTATGCCACGTGTGCACAGTCTGTGCAAATCGCCTTGCGCAGTGACGCTCGACAGTTATAACTGTCGATCGACAGTTATAAATGTCGATCGACACTTATAACTGTTGATCGACACTTATAACTGTCGATCGACACTTATGACTGTTGATCGACACTTATAACTGTCGATCGACACTTATAAGTGTCGATCGACAGTTATAAGTGTCGATCGACAATCTTAAGTGTCGACTTGCACTTGCTAGACTAAGAGCAGTCCCTCGTTTCTGGTGAAGTCCGTCGCGTGAGTCAAACATCTGTTCATACAAAAGCACTTCAAAAAAGAGCTTTCGCTTATTATTGATGCAAATATATCGTTAGACCTCTTTTGTGAATCGTTTTGTCTAAACGCGCTCATCCGGTCGAAAACTGCAGTAGGTTTTTGGCCGAGTGAGCGCGTTTGTCATAAGACACGTTCAGGAAATATATGTCATTTTAATATTCAGTTTACCTGTCGCGCTTGGTGCAGGCCCGTTCTTGAAGCATTCTCCGTATCATGCTCACTATTCAAGACTTTTTCAGTTTATTCGTTAACATTCTTCTGTTTATGATCCTTTATTTCCTGATGCAAGGTCATCGAGCTGTGCAACAGAGGGAACCGGTAGAAAATTACGAGGAGCGTGAACAAGCGAGGAGACTGGAGCAGTTGAACTGGAATGGGGAGAGAAGACGACGAAGAGAGGAGAACGAAAACCATACCGTTCCGCCAAACAGAAATCATCCAACAGAGAATGATGAACGCCAGGACTGAGACTCAGGGTAGGCTGTTAAGGAAAATATTTCTGCGTCAGTTGGATACGTTACTAAAATACAAAAAAAAAATCTAAGTACTCAGTTATAAAAACTGTTCGTAAAAGAATTTTGACGACGTTTAGATGTTGCTTCACTTCAGTGTTAAGAGAAAAATGACGTTCTAGAGTTGAATTGTGCAATCAAATGTTTCTCTATATCTCTTTTCATATGCAGTTAGATGAGCTGTCCGAAATTGAATTGAATTTAAGGATCGTATGCATTTCTTAATCAAAATTTGTTTTCAGCTCCCTCTTTTCTGTAAAATCTCGAAATGTTTTTAGGTTATAAGGCTTTCTAGGTCGCTCTGGAGGAAAGCTTCTCTATAAACTTGTCTCGAAATATTTTTACCGCAAATTCCTTGACTTTTCCGTTCATTATCCCTTTGCAGGTCCTCGTAGAGACAGACGAATCGAAAGAACTAACCGCTATTTATATTTTGACGGCGGAAAACGTAACTTGACAGAGACGTGATATCTCAAATCACTCTTGCGACGACTGAGATTTTTTGTTGTAGGGTGAGGAGCCTAATTTGGACATTTTCGAAAGAAAGTAGATATAGATGGATAGCTAAACGAGATGAACAAATAACGAAGGGTATCAGCATTATAATGTTTGCATGGTTATGAGGAGCTTTAATTTCAAAATAAAAGAAAGGGGCCGGTAGTGTTTTGTGCCTCAATTTCTCTAAAAATTGCCTTCATGATGAAGCTCCAAAGTCATGTTGATTAAGATTATTATACAGCTGCACTAATAAGAGTACAATTAACGCAATAATCGCGTACAAATACGTCACGTAATATTGGCAGGGGACAACTGGTTATTTTCTTCAGTAAGAAAAAAAAAAAAAAAAAAACCAAAAATTGATCAAACACGCCGCTGAAAGTCATCCACTTAAAATACTTCTGTAAACAAGGTAAACAAGAAAAATTAACACTCACTATTGGTCAAAGGGTACCATGGAGTGTCTGTAGGGTAGGTAATGTCCGTATATGATGTTTGTTTTGTCTGTAATGATTTCTTTCATTTAATAGTTGTGAGCGCAATCGTTTATTACCATACTTGAAATATTATTGATCAAGCGTGTAATCAATTAATGCATCTGTCAAGAGGCGTTTGTGGACTAACTGATGATTTAAAAATTAAGAGAACTCGCCGTAACAAAAGGCACTGATATATTATTCCTTGAAAAAAGAGAACGATGTGCAATCAAACGAGTCACATGATGGTCAACGATTTAAATTTTGAATCAGGAGTAACGCACTAAGTGAAAAGTCACGCACGTCGTTTAAATCTTACAACGTTCAGGAACCTTTCCGGGTCATGCCAAAAACCATAAAATATCAGTCACTGAAGTACCAGTGAGATGCTTTCAGTTCTCATCTCCTCATCGTTCAGAGTTTTTATTATAGTAGCACAGGCAGCCCAAGTTCGAAGAATGAGACTCCTTAAACAGGCAAATATGTTTACGCTGTGTTCATCAGTTCGATCTGCCCTCCATTTAGAACGTCGAGAGCACAATGATTTATTATTGATCAAGCGTGCAATCACGGCTGAGGTTCCGTCTTTAAGTTTGTTTGCGGCAGTTCAGTATGGACCGAAACAAGTTAAGTTTTCGAAGCACAATAAACTCACGTGTCTTCCTTTGTTTTTGATCGTCTTTTGCAACATTTGCAACTCCATATATTTGAACTGAGGTTAAAGAAACGCATATGAGAACGATCTTCGCAGCGAGGAGCACTATTTCAGCGATAGTGAAATGAAGATCTGAAAAAAATTCAGGCCTGTACGGGATTGGAACCCATGACCTCTGCGATGCTGGCGCAGTGCTCTACCAACAATCTTCGCGTTTCTTTAACCGCTGTTCAAATATATGATTAATATATATTCTTAGCATTTAGCTCATCATCTCACGGGTGTTTTACGAATCACCATCATGACCGGCTCCCAGTTGGCTCGTTAGCTCAGTTGGTACACTTTGTCAGTTATATTTTGAAAAGTGAAGCAACATCTGCCTGGGAGCAACTTGTCTAGCGCGCACGAAATTGTAGGTCGCTTTGAAAACTAATTGAGTTTAGTTGTTATATTTCTTCTTTCCTAGGTTTTTGTAGGAATTCTTTTGACTTCCAGCTCTTTTCTCCTGTGCAGTTCATCGGAGGCGAATAAATCAAGACGAAATCCATCGATCAAAACTTTTGTGATATTCGGAAACTGGAAAACGTGTAGAGCCGTATGGAATGTTTTGTCTTGCTTCGACCTAATCATAGAAATATGCATATGGAAGGCGTCACACCGAGATGGAAAAATAACAGAGCTTTCAGGATAACCTTTTGTGAAGTCCTGAGAACCTTTTTGTTTATCTTCACAAGAAATCTTAGAAAAGAGATAGGCTTGAAGTCTTAAATCTCTTAATTCGTCTGAATGTTTATCGTAGGAATGGAGTTTTAGATTATGCCGGTATATTTGAATGTACCAGAAATCGCACGTCAATAAGAAATGAATGTGTCCGGGATGTATTTCTTTTAAGTTACGATATCTTTATACTTCATTGTTTACATTTTCCTCATTCAATTGACATAGATAATTTTATGGAAAAGTGGTCAATTTTAGGGGGAAATTATTTTAAATGTTTAATAAAGACTCAAAGTTTGAATTTTCTGAAATTTGCAGCTTGTGCGAGTGAAATTTACTAAAATATTCGCCATCACAAACGGCCAACTTTCTGGGTGGCAAAAGTGCCAACGAACACTGACATATCAATCTAGCTGATAAAACCAAGTTACTTTGCTACCCCCACCGACGTAGCACCACAGTTTCTAAAGAAAATTACCCCCTTTATTCCTTTATCTCATCTACCCTTCAATATTGAGGTTTGATTGGCCAAAACAACATGTTTAATCCCGGATGTTTTGACAGGTGAATTAGCCTTCTACAGCTTTGACAAAGGGCTAACGCTCGAAACGTCAACTTTTGAACTCTCTACGGTGGCCAATTTACATTATCAACCTTGTTACCCCCACCTTGTACGTAGCACCACAGCTTCTCTTGAAACTTACCCCCTTTATCCTTTTATCTAATCTACCCTTCCGCACCCAGGATAAAAGATGTTTATTTGGTCTATTAAACTTCAATGTTTTGACAGGCGTTCTTTCTTCTCACTTTTTCCTGAGCCAGTTGATCTACCAATTCGTCCCTTGAGAGGAACTGTTTGCTGCATTTGGAAGGGATGACCTGCCTGTCAGCAATTCGTTTTTGACCATGGCCATCTGTTGACAATACTGAGCCTACCGCAATTTTGGCATTGACGAGCAGCCCTTGATCGGTGCATATTACTTGAAAATGATTGGAAAACACTCTTGTTTCTTGTTCCTTGGAGCAATCGATAAGTTCCCGAAACTGGCCTGTTGTGTATGGGGATAAGGTAGCAACTGCTTCGCCCTTTTCCAGAACAAATCCAAGGCAGATGCCGGAGTAGGTTATCCAACCACTGCAATATACGGGAGATTTGATATGGAAATGGGTAGTTGTGTCGCCAGATTTTTGAGAACAGTCCCTAAATCAACAACAGACCCATTGGATCTGATTGTGCAACTTGCCTGTGATGAGGGTGACAGTTCCATCTTCATCTCCAGGGTCAGACGCTGATCGTTAAAGTCCATTCTTTCACTTTTAGAAAAAATATGCTGTCCTGGGGCGACACATTCCCCTGTACAGGTTTGGGGAAGTGAAGTTTCTCCCAAAGTGAAACCAAACGATCTAGTGATCCCTTCTTCGGTCCTCTTGATATTCAAGTACGCAACTTTTCGATCGTTTAGTGGTCCACGTTTCACACGCTTGACTTTTTCACCCCAGATATCCGCTATGATAATGCCCATCATAATTTTCGATAACGAACTCAACGATTCGCTATTCTCTTTGTCAGCCACGCTGTGGCTGATCACATCCTTAGCAAAAGTGACGCTCCCTTCAGCATATCCATAGTTTGAAAGGAACCTGTTACCGAAAAAAAAGCGTAATATGTTTTAAACTGAATTCTACATAAGATACAATGAAATATATGAAGTTCATAAATTCGGAACTGCGGTATTAGATACGTATGATGCACGATCCTCGCAGTAGATAGTGCTATTTAAGCAATAGCGAAAATCAGACCTGAAAAAAATCAGGCCTGTACGCTTAAATAGCGCTATCTACTGCGAGGATCGTGCATCATACGTATCTGATACCGCAGTTCCGAATATATGAACTTCATATATTTCATTGTATGTTATTTATCACTTTCACGGGTTTATTACGAATCAACTTAACGGCCTGCTCCCAGTTGGCTTGTTAGCTCAATTGGTAGAGCGCTGCACTAGTATCGCAGAGGTCAGTGGTTCGAATCCCATACAGGCCTGATTTTTTTTCAGGTCTGATTTTCGCTATTGCTTAAATATCGCTATCTACTGCGAGGATCGTGCATCATACGTATCTTATACCGCAGTTCCGAATATATGAACTTCATATATTTCATTGTATGTTATTTATCACTTTCACGGGTTTATTACGAATCAACTTAACGGCCTGCTCCCAGTTGGCTTGTTAGCTCAATTGGTAGAGCGCTGCACTAGTATCGCAGAGGTCAGTGGTTCGAATCCCGTACAGGCCTGATTTTTTCAGGTCTGATTTTCGCTATTGCTTAAATAGCGCTATCTACTGCGAGGATCGTGCATCATACGTGTGAATTCTACATATCGAAATAAACTCCACATTTAGATGTCCAGTACTTACGGTGGCTTGTAGGGGCCATCAGAAGTATCCGCAACTTTGTTTTGACTGTGAATAACTGTCGATCGACTGTTATAAGTGTCGATGGACACTTATAACTCTCGATGGACACTTATAACTGTCGATCGACACTTATGACTGTCGATCCACACTTATGATTGTCGATCGACACTTATAACTGTCGATCGACACTTATAACTGCCGATCGACACTGTCGATCGACACTTATGACTGTCCGTTGCAATTGGCGCGTTAGGACAGACGCCGTCAGCGCCTCAGTCAAAACACTTGTTCAATGACACGCTTAGGCTACTGAACGCCAAACTTGTATCTGCAATTTCAAGACGTTTTCAGTCTACTCATTGACATTCTTCTGTTAATGATCTTGATGGAAAGTGGCAGAACTGTGCAGCAGAAGGAATCGGTAGAAAATGAGCATCGTGAACAAGTGAGGAGACCGGAGTTGAACAGTAACGGGGAGACAAGAAGACACATATAGAGCCATTAGAGCAAAACGAAAACCATCCGCGCGAAACAGAAATTATCCAAAAGTTAAATGATGAACATAAGGGCTAAGCATTTCGGGTAAGGTGTTTAAGTGAAATTTTCTGTATCTGTTGGATAAGCCTTCAAAAATTGAATTGAATAAGATCGTTTACATCCTTTACTCTAGTGTTTCGCTTCACTTGTGCTCCGCAGCCACCACTTATTTGAGCAAGATTGGCAAAATGTTGCTAAGTTAACAGGTTCTCAACAATTGCGGACAAAACATTTAAAATAAATGTATCATACTCTTCCAGCTTCTCTACTAAATTTACTCTAGTAAATTTAATATGTTATTTTCCTGGGAAATATATCTATGTTACTTTTGGGTGAAAAGGATGAAGAGTCAATGACAAGGCAGGATTACGGTGGCCTATAGAGGACATGTCACATTTTTTATCGCGCAATAAAATCAAAATATCGTGCGATAAATGGAAATTATCGCGCGATAAATAATAAACTATCGCGCGATAAATGGAAACTATCGCGCGATAAATGGAAACTATCGCGCGATAAATGAAAAAGTATCGCGCGATAATTAAGAATTTATCGCGCGATATTTCCCGCTCAGCGTGTGCGTGATGTTAGTCACGTAATCAACACAGTAAGATAGCGTTGTTAAGTTTTTACTCTGGCCTACTCAGAGATCCTCGCTTTTCTTTCGTGTTTTCATGGAATTTAAATAAGATTGCACTGGCTGAAACAGAAATTAAACTAGTGAGCAGAAGTGCTGCTCACTAGTTTATATTAAAAAATAGACTGTGACCCAGTGAGCACTCGTTTTAGCTGGCGCAAGGTTATTTCAACTCCATCTTAAATTCTTCATAATCGCGCGATAATTTTTCATTTATCACCGATAATTTCCATTTATCGCGTGATATTTTATTTTATCGCGCGATAAATAAAATGTGGCATGCGCATGTCCTCAGTCTATGGGCCACCGTACACCGTAGGTACACGTTGTCAGTTATATTTGGAAAAGTGAGGTTACATCTTTTTCCTTTGAGCAATTCGTTTCGCGATTGTAGGTCGCTTTGAAAACGAGTTGAGTTTAGTTATTAAATTCTCTCCTTCCTTTGAATGATAGCTTCTGAGCCACAATTCTTTCCTAGGTTTTTGTAGCAATTCTTTGACCTCCAGCTCTTTTCTTCTGTGCATGTCTTCAGCACGAACAAATCGAGAAGAAATTGATTAAAACTGTTCCAACACTCTGAAACAGGAACACGTGTATGGAACGTAATTCTTTTGTCTTGTTACGACCTGATATTAGAAATCCTTACAATTTAAGGACGTGATGCATGAAAATAGATGGCGTCACAAGATGGACAAATGACAAAGCTTTAGAATGGGCACCGACAAATATTATTTTTAAAAATACTTACAATTAACATCGTATGTTTGGGAAAAGTTTTAGATTTAATAGGCCAAATATTTCAGAGAAGGTTAAAAATTGTACTATATTTGGCTTATTCAAAACCACAATTTCCGTAAAGGGGTGTGTTTCTATAGAAAATGTGGTGCTGAGTTGGTGGGAGTAACAAGGTAATTTAATCTTACCAACTGAGTTGGTAATGAAAATTGGCCAACTTGAGTATGCTTTTCAAAACAAAAACTCAAAATCGCGAAAGGTTTAAAAGATAATGTTTCGAGGGTTAGTCCTTTGCTCTGAGAAAGGGCTAGCCTGCGAGGCAAGCCCTGGGGGAGAGGAGGGGAATTGGGGCGAGGGCCCCAATTCCCCTCCTCTCCTCCAGGGCTTGCTTCCCAATCCCCCCTCCTCTACCCCAGGGCTTGCTTCCCAGGCTAACAAAGGGCTAACGCTCGAAACGTCAGCTTTTAAACCCTTTACGATGGCCAATTTTCATTATCAACTCAGTTGATAAAACCGAATTACACAATTAACGTAGCTTGATAAGGAGGACCTTTATAGGCTAATTAGCAAAAAATGTAATCAAAGTTCTTACCCCCAACAATGGTTTTTCTTATCAGCTAAGGGATACGGTAGACCAGCCTTCAACCGGGCGTCGTGTCCCAAAGCACGTACGAGTGATCACTAGTGACCACGAGCAGGCCTTCATAGGCTGTGCTATAAACAATAGCATATTTCGGCTCCACTACGTAGTACAACATGAATTAGAAAAAAACATTAGGTTTATAAGTTGTGGCTGTTTCGGTCGAGCACCGCACATATAACAACGTTTACTAGATTCAAACATGTGGTGGAAAGACTAGAACAGAGCTGAGCGACAGTTTACACAGAATACTGTCAGAACAGAGGCCAGAAATAACCTACCGGAAAAAACCCCAGGAGGATAAAAAAAAAATCTGGGTAGGATCCATGGCTCATGCTCTGAAAAGCCCATCCTACGAAGGCTGCACGGCTGGAAGGTCTTTGCTCTTATTTGCTAAACATGTATTCCAACAAAGCACGGAAAGCCCAAAATAATTTTAGGAAACGCAAACAAGCTAAGAAGCCCCTGCGAAACTCGAACTGTATACTATACTATCAAATGAATACTAAAAAGAAAAATTTTGAATAAAATAAATAATTAAAAATAACGTGAGCAAGACGAGGTGTTAGCCTAGAATGCTTTCCCACATGATAAACAACCCTGTTATAGCACTCCATTCTACCCATGCTGCACTTCAACTGCCCCAGTAACCACTGCTCCCGTGCCGCAGAAATATTTCATTTCCAGCTCAAACGCCGGAAATTCCATGTTAGGCTACTAGCACTGACCAATTATGCTCATAACTATGCTCCTTTTTTTAAAATTATGCTACTTTTACTTTGAGTATGCTTTTCAAAACAAAAACTCAAACGAGTCCAAATCATATATTCATCGTTAATACAAATATCTTATTAGACGTTTTGTTGTGTATTATATATATCTTATTAACCAAGCGCGAGGGTCGTACTGGGAGAATATCGGCCTGAGGTCTTGACAGTACGGACCGAGCGCAGCGAGGTCCGTACAAAAAAGACCGAGGCCCGATATTCTTCCAGAACGGTCCCGAGCAAGCTTGGTTAATAAGAGATTTATTATACGACAGAAGTTCAAAGGGACACAAGTGCGGTATCATTCGGGACCATTCGGGACAGTGCCCGGTCCAATACATAGAGAATATTGGACCGGCAATAAGGCATTTTGATTGGTTGATTTTAGTTATTGGCCGTCTGACTGCCCGAGTCGTGTAATAATGCTGAGTATTGTTACGAGTTGTATTGTTACGAGTTGTGCAGTATTTTGACGAGGCCGTAGGGCGAGTCAAAATACAAATAACGAGTAAAAATACTCAGCGATGCTGCACAACAAGACGTCTAATAAGTTATTTATTATCCAACACGCCAAATTGTTATTTCAGTGCGGGCGAATTTCGTGGATATTTATTTACGGGGAGTGCGTGACAGAAGTATGCGAAGCGGAACGGAATTGGCGCGTTGTCGTGTTATTTCTATTTTCTGCAATAAATGAAGGAATTTCCTAGTCGTCTAGCTGTTTTAAACTTGGATTTATATTCGCCAGCCATTCCGACTCTTCAAATTGTCTGCCATTTTTCTTTCGTAACTTCCATCCAATTCTTCGCTTGCGCAATGCGAGAAAACGTTCAACCGGTTCTCTGGAGTTCAAATACCGCGTGATATCTGTACTCGTCTATGGCGTTATTTGTACTCTACGGAGTGCAGTTGGATACTAAAGCATGATATCTTCTGTACTTGCTCTGATAAAACAGAATCAACTACTTGTAGTACACTTAATTCCAGACCAGAAGCGGTGAGTCAATATGTCAAGATGTTATTTTCAAAAATGAATTTTCAAAGAGAATTCTTTGGCTCGCCAAAGTGTGAATGGTCAGCTATGACGTGTCAACATTTGTTTCTCAGCAATGCATTATGGATCCTGAAAAGAGTGTCGGAGAACCAAAACCAAAGTTATCACAACGGTCAATCAGAAGAAAGGAAAATACTTTTAAGAGCCAAAGAGAACTCAAAGTAAACCAACTAAACTGCTTCAAGCGCCCGAAAACCCGGCGATCAAGTCGTGATCGTATTCAGTTTTATATCTGATTGGTTGAGAAGGTGGTGCGAGTTTTCTGGACCAATCACAGAGCAGAGTAAAGTAAAAGTAAAACAATCCTGGATTACTTTCGACATTCAATTGAAAATTGCTCTATAAACTGCGTAAACTAGTGGACATTTCATGCACGTGGTTATACGTACCATTTTTGAATTTTAAGAATACGAAGTTGACAATTCTAAAGGCTTCAAGAGACGGAACTTTCCAACTGAGAGTAATTTAGAAGAAACAACAATGTTCTTCCCTTTTCTAGACGTAAGATCATTAAACAGTCATTTACGGTTTATTTTTTTTCTACGATAACATGAATGATGATGCTGTAAACTTCTCGAGCAGCCCTTAATCCTGTTCCATGGCAGAGTGAACAGAAGCACTTGTAGTCACTCGTGCCGGCTTCACCAGCAAAGAACAAATTATTTTCCACAGGATGCCCAAGCTCGTGGCGCAAGCCATTCAGAATTGCATGAACTTTTGGAGAGCTGTGCCCCCCGCAAATGAAAGGATGTTTGGACCAACCGTAATAGACGTAGTCCGTGTATGAATTGGTAGTCGAGTGTGGGTTGGAGGCGGTTCTGTTAAAAAAGTTGAAGAAGTTAACAGAAATTTTAATAACAGCTCAAAACAAGACATATCTCTTCGGCTCGTGATCCATCAAAAGCCCTTCAACAAAAATGGCGACCGACGTTTGACCCTTTCACTCTTAAGATCTAGACATCGCTTCCCAGCGCTCTTATCTGCGGTACACTTTTACAAGTTTAGCTCTGAAAATACAGTGTAACATCAAACAGTTTTCCTTAACAATGTACACTTTATATTCTCATCATCACCTTTGTGCTTAATAGTATTTATTTTGTAAAAAGAAATTCCTCTTTATACCGTAAAATAGGAGTTGATTAGTCATCGTGGTAAATAACACTTTCAAAGGAGAACTGTAATCGTTTGTCTCCCGACGTGGTCACTTTGTATGTGGATCGCAACGTTTCGACTGCATACTGCTAGTCTTCTTCAATAGACCTCATCGCCTGAAAAAGACTAGCAGCGTGAAGTGGAAACGTCGCGATCCACATCCTAAGTAACCACGTCGTAAGACAAACAATTACAGTTCTCTTTTGAAAATTTCTTTCCGTTTACTTTAGTAAGTGAAAAATAATTGTTTTCTTAATTATGGATAAATCACTCTCATAGAATGAAAGTATATGGTCCAATGCAGCTCACCTTATGGAGAAAAGAGTATCGGGAATGATTCATATTTAGACACATTTGTAAAGGTACAGCATCTACTTTTAACCATATGAGTGCGTGCCTAACTTTTCGAATTCAAACTTAGTTTTGATTTTTACCAACAGATTATGAAACAACTCGTAGGTAAATGAACCTTGTAAGATCACCACACGCGAGTTGGGTGGTGATGGTTTAAAAAGTGCACTGCATACATACCATACCAGGGAAATGAGAGCTTGACTTCTCCTCAAAATTATTCGTCAAGGCTTTCACTTGCCTCGCAGTTTGTTTTCCATCATCAGAGAGGGGTGTGAGGGGGCAGAGTTTGAGTGATCTGAGTACAAAAAGGATGTTTGGCTGTTATCAGTAAACAAATATAATGGTCATCATATGATAGAACTGAGTCAATCGAATAACTTTTTTCAATTATGTTAATATATAAACAAAGTCAGAATGCCATTATATTTTGTAAGACATTTAGTAGAAATAATAAAGATCAACACAACCTGCACTCTTTGTTACTCAAATTTACAATCTTATGTTTATCTCTTTAAAATTTGGCCCAATAGTCCAATACATTTACCAAATCTTTGCTGGTGACACTGACATTGCTCGAGAAAAGTTACAGCCAGAGACAGTACAACCAATACTCTCAGGTGAAAAGCCTTGCACGCATGTCTGTTTAAGGAAATAAAATTACAATGCACCTTCCACTATCTTGGGAAAAATGTGTTTAAAATAGAATTCTTTCAAGACTGGAATATTTGCATCCCAGGTTTCATCTTGCTCTATTTTGACAACAGCCACGTCCTTAGAAGTCCAAACAACAAAGTAGCAAAACTTTCGCTGTGTAAAAAAGATTTCACCCTGTACCTGGTCCCAATAGACATGGTCCTTCTTTAACACATATCCATTTCCATCCTGTGCTTTTTTTAAGCAAAATGTTGGTGAAGTAGCAATGGCTTCTTCAATTGTTAGGTTCCTTTCAGTGTAAGGACACTTAGCTTCTAGGACGGTTTCATCATCTACAATTCCATCCGGAGAGGCCCCAAGGATTCCAGAAGCATCCAACCAAATACCAGTTTCCTGGACGGTTTTCCCTGTCAACATAGTGAATGCTTTGAGTGCTTCCTGTTCATTGTTCACACCCCATTGTACAGCCTTAACTCCAGACAAATCGTATTCTCCAAGAAGGCCCTTCAAGAGAGACTGGGTCACCCGTTTGGCCTTCAAAACGCAACCAAAGTTACTTGCTGTTAATCTGCCCCTTCTAGCTAAATGCCAAGTTGGGTTGTTTCTCTGTCCAATGGTAATGTCACTTATTTTTAAGATGTACTCATCAGGAATCTTTGCCTGTCTTACTAGGCAATCAATTTGTTGCTGTGATCCTTGTAATTTAAGAAATTCTTCCGAGTAAATGATATCCTCTATTGTCGGTATGGGAAGGTTACTAACAGTAGCTGGTTCAGGGCTCATAAGCCAACAAAGGCCAGTAAATCTTCCATACTCCTGTAGGTCTCTGTAAAGGGAAGACCGATCAGATTGAGTAGGGTTTCTTGATAAGCAGCAATACTGTTTTGTGGGAGGAAACATTTCTTCGACGGATTGCCAAGAGAGCGGTGTATTTGCTTTGCGTTTCTTCCAATTGCATTCAACATCTGTCCGGCTGACGTTGTAGATGCCGTGAATGAAAAGTGTAGCCGCGTGGCTGCACTTAAACTTCCCCCTTGGACACTCGCACTCACTTGATCTTATAGCATTCTCGCTATCTAAGTAAACCTAGCAAATCGGAAAAAAAAAAGACGCGTGAGGACATGAAAAGCAACTGTCAAAGACTTCTAAATACATGAAGACTCCAAACGAACGAACAGTTCCATGCCTCGATTGAACTAACACATCGATATACATCGAACGACCTTAACAACAAAGTGGATCAACGCTAAAGTTTGCGCGTCTAGTTATTCCACGATTAAATTATCATGGAAAAGAACTGCTATTAACTTAAAAATCTCACTGAGAAGCATTTCAAAGCAACAAATAAGCTTAAATGACAAGCCGCATCTGCAGTGAGTATTCTGGAACCATTTCCACTCACCGTGACTTTGTAGACTTTGTTTCGCATGCTTGCGTGCACTTCTCCTCGTAAAATACCCTGACTATAATTAAATGACTCCACATGGCCTGATTTGTAGTGGTTTTCACCCTTCGTAATTGACTTCTGCTCTTCTCCGAAGAAAGAAATGAGCGACGAGATAGAGAGGGCCGACATTTTGCATGGCGTCGGTCACGTTTTGGGCCTTTGTTTGGAACTGAGTTTTTTAGCACCATGGTAACGTGACGTCACGGCTTTAGAACTCTATTTAGTAGTGCAGATGTTGCAATGAAGCCCCATTTGATAAAAGATGTAGCAGAACACGTGAGCGGAGAGGAGACCTTTCAACAGGGAGAGCGAGGAGAGTTGTTGTTGATTTCGTTGTTAGCGTTCGGTTATTGATAATAAACGAGAAGAAATTGGGATTTATGTGACTGTCAGATACAATGAATATGTGAAGTTCATATATTTTGAGTACACTGAAGTACAGTTTTCCAACAAACAGTATTCCTTAATTATGTACACTTTTATTTCTTGTCATCACCTTTATTATTAATAGACAAGTATTCATTTAGTAAAAAGAAATTTCTCTCTATATTATGAAACAAGTTTTGGTTAGTCATCGTGGTAAATAACACGTTCAAAAGAGAAACGTAATCGTTTGTCTACCATGTGGTCATTTTTTATGGGGATCGCGACGTTTCAACTGCATACTGCTAGTCTTCTTCAATCGACCTCATTGCCGAAGAAGACTAGCAGTATGTAGTCGAAACGTCGCGATCCACATCCAAAGTGACCACATCGTAAGACAAACGATTACATTTCTCTTTTGAAAATTCCTCTTTATTTACTTCAGTGAGTAAAAAGGGTAATAGTTTTCATAGTTATGGTGAATTAGTCTCATAGAATGAAAGTGTATGGTCCATCTAGCATTTTTGGACAATGCAGCTCCTTTCATTGGAGAAAAGAAAGTCAAGAAGGGTTTATATTTAGACACATTCGTAACTAAAGATACAGCGTTTATCTCCAGTTTTGTAAGTGCCTAACTTTTTTAATTCAAACCCACATTTTTTGCCAGCAGTTTGTGAAACAACTCGCAGGTAAATAAATCTTGTAAGATTACCACACGCTAGTTGGGTGGTGGTTGAAATGTCCCATTTTATCGCTTTTTTCCCACTTCATAAAAAGAGTGGTCTCGTAAATTTATTTAGCTAATCGTATTGTTTGTACAGTATGGTGATCCACAGGGTGATACAATACAAGTAAAAATTCCTAATCAAAGTTATTATAAATTCACTAAAAAATTCAATCCTTGTCTTCTAGTACAACGTTTGAAATTTGTATGTGGAATCTGTGTAGAGTGGGGGAAATTTTTGACGGTCACCATAGGATTTGTCACTTATGCCAAAATCACTTTGTGCATACTTAGAATTTCATGATAAACTCGAATTAATGTTTTATGCAAAGCTTCAATGAGATCTGTGATCAAAATTCAACTTAAACCGAGTTGAACATTTCCATAGCTACATCCCGCAATTCTCAGGTTCCAGAAATGTCTCATTGAATATTTTCTAGTATTATGATCTATTTCTTCTGAATAGTGGGGCACTTAGCGAAAAATGTGATCCAGATCTTGAAGAAACCCATCTAAAAATTAAACTTCCTGTCCGCTAACTTTGTCAAAAGTAATTTTTTCAAAGACTGTTAGTCAATTATGGTAATTTTGTCAAAGACTTTTTTAACTGTGACTAAGAAACAATTCTATAAAACCATTTCCTGTTCTGATCCAATACTGACACTTGTTTTGTTATGCCGAATCGTTAATATAACACGTCTAGACATACTTGCGAATTTGTTCTGGCCGAGAATATATTACCGATATTCGGTATATAACACGGACAGGTAAGGTGGAAATTCAAGCTGGAAATTCAAGTGTTTTATTGATATGAAACGCTCATTTGCCGTAGGGACAGGTATCGTCTAAGCATGTTGGTAGAAGAGGATGAAGAGGGTTGTTTAAGTCCTTCGTTTTGCACATTTTTTGCACTTAACCATCCGAATACTTGAAACAATATTGAAAAAAAAGCGTGAACGTATTGATTGAGACCTTGACCGCAAACATCAGTGTCTTTTAAGTGGATGGCTTTCAAAGACAAAGGCTGGGCGCGTTTCGTCAAAGCAGTTTTTTTATTTTTCCTACTTCCAAATAACCAATTGTCCAAATATCGCGTGATATTTGTACCCGATTCTTGCGTTGACTGTACTCTAATTTAGTGTAGCTGGATAAAAATCTTAATGAACATGACTTTGAAACTGCATCATGCAGGCAATTTTAGACAAACTGAGACAAAACACTACCAGCCATTTCTTTTATTTTGAAAATAAAGCTCTTCAGAACCATACAAACATACAAATACCGATACACTTTGTTCGCTGTTCATCTCGTTTAGCTATCAATCTCTATCTACTTTCTTTTAAAATTATTCAAATTAGCTATAGACTATTATACAACGAAGAAATCTCAGTCGTTGCAAGTGGCGTTACAAGAAATATCATGTCTCTTGTCAAATTACGTTTTCGGACTTCAAAATACAATAAACAGTTAGTTCTCTTGATTCTTTCGTCTCCGCGAGGACCTGCAAAGAGACAATGAACAGAAAAGTCGAGGAATTTGCGTTGAAAATATTTCGAGTCAAGATAAGCCTTCCTCCAAAGTGGATGGAGTTAAGCAACTGGCTAAGTTTTCAAAGTGACAATTTCGATATTTACAGAAAAGGGGTGGCTGAACACAAATCAAACTTATTTGAGTAAGAGATGTATACGATCTTTGTATGAAAGCTCATGTAACCGCATCTGAGAAGAGATACGAAGAAAGATTTGATTGCACATTCAACGCTAACGTCATTTTTTTTCTCTTGACTTGACACTGACGAGAAGTAAACACCGAAACGTCGTCAAAATTGTTTTACGAAGTATTTAGAATTTATTAAAGTATTTTAGTGACTTCTGCGATGCAGAAAATGCCTATCAGCCTACCCTGGTTTCTCAGCCCTGGCGTTCATCATTTTCTTTGGGACGATTTCTGTTTGGCGGAACCGCGCTATGGTTTTCGTTTTCTCCTCTTCGTCTTCTCGTCTCCCCGTTCCTGTTCAACTGCTCCGGTCTTCTCACTTGTTCACGCTGCTCGTGATTTTCTGCCGGTTCCCTTTGCTGCACAGCTCGATCATTTTGCATCAGGAAGTGAAGGACCATCAACAGGAGAATGTAAACGAATAGACTAAAATAGTCGCGAATGGTAAGCATGATGTGGAGAAAGCTTCAAGAACGGGCCAACTGACGTGTGACAAGAAAATCGTACGTTTCCAACAGAACCGAAAGGGTAACCGGAAACTTTATGGGCTATTTTTAAGCGATATTAGTCATCACAATGTGCTCACCCAGCCAGAAAAAAGTTTGGTGCGAGCGCATTTGATCCCGTTAACTGTGAATGAAAAGTTCAAAATTAACGGGAAAAATGGAGGAAATCTAAGCTAAATGAAGTCTTGAGTCACTCTAAAATGTTTTAATACTCAACCATCGGACGATTTTGCGAAACGTGCAACTTGCGGCCTTGCTTTTGCTGCTTCAGTTGGATGAAGACCCAAAAGGTCAAAATACACGAGGGATTACCAGGAGTGATCATGAGTCGAGTTTATCTCTTGAATTTTCGAGGAGTCTGAGTTTTCGGGGTGTGAGTTTTCGTGACACCCCAAGCTTACTTGCACTCAGGTAAAATGCTCATGAATTTTGCCGACATAGGTCAATGAAGTGCCGTATGCGAGGGCTAAAGACATCGATTTCTCATCGGCTAAGAAGCTCAAAGAAAAGCTCGACCAAAAAATCGAGGATCTACAACAGCCGCAAGCCTCGAACAATACAACAACTTCTAGTTCCTCCTGTTCTTCCCCTTGATTTGTGATGATCTTAGGTATAGCGCATTAGATCATATATATAATGAATTTTGCGCTATAGAAATAATAAAATTATCAAATTATTATACGAAAAAATCCTTAGTCTTTATGCTTTCCACTTTTGCTCGAACAGCCAACAATAATGCATAAAACCATCCCTTCTTTCTCAAATGAACTCTTCGTTAGATACGGTTTGTTTACGCTCGAGGGACACCAAGATGGCGGATAGTAACCGTTGATAAGGTATTTGGTCACGTGGGTGAAACCCAAGGATAATGTTGCTCAGATCGTAGCTTAACTCATAAATGTATATGTATATCTTTTGAGACGTTTCAGTATGTAGTATTGCAACTTTTTACGAGTTGTATCGTGTTTGACCAGTCCGTGAGGAGAGCCGAAAACAAATTACTGCATTAATTCATGTGCATTTATTATAAGGCGAAAAAAGCTGCTAAGCAACGAACGTGGAATCATTGCAAGAATAGCCGGCCGTTCGAGCAGATTTTTTCACGGCACTGAAAATAACCAACTGTCCAAATACATATATCTTATAAAGCTTTTTAACTCTTTGCAGCGGCCAATTTACAATTTCAAATCACCTTGTTACCCCCACCGACGCAGCACCCAAATTTCTTTAGAAACTTATCCTCTTTATTCATTTATCTTATAAAACGTTTTGCTGAGTAGTATAGCTGATTATTATCCAACTACTCTAACTACACTTAGACGAGTACAAATAACGCCATAGACGAGTACAAATATCACGCGGTATTTGTACTCGTCTACTGTAGAGTACCGGTTAAACAGGTTTTCTCGTATCGCGCAAGCGAAGAATTGGATTGTAGTTACGGAAGAAAAACAAAAAGTGGCGGACAATTTGAATCATTTCTGACAACGAAGAGTCAGAATGGCTGGCAAATTTAGGTCAAAGTTTACTAGATAAATCGAACGAAGAAAACAGCTTGACCACCAGAAAATTTATTCATTTAATGAAGAAAATAGAAACAGCAACACGACAAAGCGCCAATTCCGTTCCGCTTCGCATTCTTCTGTCACGCACTCTCCGTAAACAAATATCCGCGAAATTCGCCCGCACTGAAATAACAGTTTGGCGTGTTAGGCCTGGTTTATACGTCGCATTTAATGAGACGAATTTAGTTGATGAATTATTTTCGTCTGGGAGACGAAATTAAATGTCAATTCATTTTAGACGTCGAATATAATCTCGATGTCGTTTTGTGCCTGCATTGACTTTCATCGGCGGAGAACTTCCAAAAACAACATGGCGGCGTTCAGAGAGGCAGTAATGCTAAAGATTGGTCTGGCGAGACGAAGGCGTAGGAATTTGTATCAAATTTACCAAGATAGATGCTTCTGCGCTCCGAGGAGTGGATTTTCGTGTATAAATTCTCGCACAAGGAAAACAGTACCCAACTCGCTTTCCCAGCTCCCATCCCTCCGCGTCTTCATCCAGTTGAGCCACAGAACATTCCAAACGAACACATACAGGTCTGTCACATCAAATGTAACTGTATTTCGTTTTAGCCTCACGTGACCAACAAGTCTGACTCAACGTTTTTCGGAAAAGGGCTCCTGAAGTCACCATGTTTTCTGTTTTCGCGGGAACTCTTCTCCCTTACCCATGCCATGCAGGTGAAAACTGTAAGCGTGGGCTCAAAATTAACCGGTGGAATAATTTATGTCCTCGAAAAATAATGTATGCATTTACTTCGATGCGACTGAAAAGCGACGTATAAAACTGACACGCATTTCAGACGTTTTATCCGTCTGGGGCACACGGATAAAACGTCTAGGTCGAATTTAATTCGTTTTAGAAGTCGCCTTACGGTCGAAGAAAATTGCTGGAATTAAATTCGTGAAAATTCGTCTCTAATGTGACGTATAAACAGGGCCTTAGATAATAAATAACTTATTAGACGTTTTGATGTGTAGTATTGCTGAGTATTTTTACTCGTTATTTGTATTTTGACTCGCCCTACGGCGCTCGTCAAAATACAACACAACTCGTAAAAATACAACACAACACAAATACGGCACAACTCGTAAAAATATTCAGCGATACTACACAACAAAACATCTAATAAGATATATTTATTACACGAGTATATCGCGTGATATTTGTACTCGATCCGTACATTATTTGTACTCTACTAAATGTAGTTGGATTATAGTACACATTATAATCCAACTGTGCTTCCTGGAGTACAAATAACACCCAGAACGAGTACAGATATCTCGCAGTATCTGTACTCCAGAGAACCAGTTAGACATTCGCCCGCACTGAAATAACAATTTCAAGTGGCGTGTTGGATAATAAATATCTTAATAATCGTTTTGTTGTGCCGTATTTTGACGAGTTCGTAGGGCGAGTCAAAGTACGGCACAACTCGTAAAATACATATATCTTATTAACCAAGCGCGAGGGCCGTACTGGAAGAATATCGGCCCTCGGTCTTTTTTGTACGGACCGAGCGCAGCGAGGTCCGTTCTGTCAAGACCTCGGGCCGATGTTCTCTCAGTGCGGCCCTCGCGCTTGGTTAATAAGATATATGTATTTTACGAGTTGTGCCGTACTTTGACTCGCCCTACGAACTCGTCAAAATACGGCACAACAAAACGATTATTAAGATATTTATTATCCAACACGCCACTTGAAATTGTTATTTCAGTGCGGGCGAATGTCTAACTGGTTCTCTGGAGTACAGATACTGCGAGATATCTGTACTCGTTCTGGGTGTTATTTGTACTCCAGGAAGCACAGTTGGATTATAATGTGTACTATAATCCAACTACATTTAGTAGAGTACAAATAATGTACGGATCGAGTACAAATATCACGCAATATTTGGACAGTTGGTTGTTTTGTACTTAGTTCTTATTGACCGAGCGGGAGGTCCGTATGAGAGAATCTTGACCGAGGTCAAGATTCTCCCATACAGACCGACCTAACTCGGTTAATAAGATGTTCATTATATGGCTGTGTCTAGAAAGCAACGGAACATTATAGTCTTTGTAACTTTTTTTCTAGACCGGTCTAGATGGGAAAATCTAGACCGCTTTCAATATTGATTTCAGCCAATCAAATTCTTGAATTCGGTAGTCCCCAGTCCTTGTGAGACAGCCATAAAATAATGCAAAATAAACCTGTTTATATTTGTTCTCGATTCGCAAGTTATTACTTGGGCTTTCCGAAGGAAACGTCCGAGGTATAAATTCGGCTTGGTTTTTTTTTTTTCGTTTTTTTTTGGCGTTCAGTCACAAAACGCAGTTCCACTACAGCGCATGCGTGAAGTGTACGCGCATGCGTAGAATGAACCTCAAAGCGCATGGTTTAATTAAAGCAATGGCTGCCTTCGTGAACAATTCCTTGCTTGATGTACGCTAAAGAAATTCGATGGCTATTACGCTCAATACATATACAAAGTCACACACCGCGGGAGACCCACACTAAAACTTGTGGAGCGTTTTGGGAACGGGTCGAACCGCGAACTTTACGAGAGATCAATTTACGAGAAATACTTTACGAGTGAACCTTCTATCGAGGAATATCAAGCGAAACCCACACTAAAACTTGTAGAGCGTTTTGGGAACGGGTTGGTCTACGAACTTTACGAGAGATCAATTTACGAGCGATCCTTTACGAGTGAACTTTCTATCGAGAAATATCGAGCGAAACGAGCTGTCTCCTATTATGTTTACAAGTAAACACAACCGTGTATTTAGACGTGATCGAGAAGCCGATAGAATACCAGAAGTTACTCTGGAGTGTCTCAGAAGAAAGGGCAGAAAACTGTAGGAATTTGTTTATGAGCGTATTCGTCCAAGCATACCGAAGTCCTCCTGGTTACGTCGTTATGTGAAGGTTAGAGGAGTTACAAAGAATGTTTGTAAGCTTAATACGAAGAGGGTAAACACGAATTATAACATAGCTTGTAAATTCGTGCAATCAAATTCAACTGCGCGAGCGTGCTTCAATTTTCCATAGTGCACGCTGATGACGTCAGCAAACAAATGCCTCGCGAAAAATTTTTTTCTCACGAGTGACTTCAGCATTTTTCATTAAAAAACGGGAAAAACTTCCGCAAAAAAGTTAAACTAGACACGACAACAAGCAAACAAGCCGATGAAGATCTGCCTACTTTTTCTTTGGGAATGGATTTTTTGACTCCCGAGAAAGAACCCAGAGAATGGGAAAACAAAACAATCAACGGTTTCATCTCGTTTCGCAACTCTAACTTCATTAATTTCCAGGCATGAATTCACCTGTCAGTTTTTGACCAATTTGAGACAAGATCACTGAAGCATAGCGAAACGAAACAAAGTAAACAAGTCATTGAAGCGTAGGAGAGGAAATTTCTGCCCTTTATACATAAACAACAGCGTTGAAAATGTTATAAAGTGAAACAATTGGTTTATGTGTCAGCTGTGCGTTCATCAACACTTGAAGCACTTGGGAAGTTTGGAGGGCACTTAAGAAGCAACGAGCAACTCTTAGGCATCTTTCGTGCTCTCCAAACTTCCCGCGCGCTTCAAGTCTCGATGAACGTACGCTAACGCATGAACCAATTGTTAATAATGATTATATACGAAATACCAAATCGTAATTTACAATTATTGAACCAATAAAAACCAGTAACAGAAACAGGATATTTAACGGAAGAGCTAAGCTTATATATTTAACCTTACTATTTAAGTTGCTGCTGTCAGTATCCTTATCCAATTCGCTGTTGTTAGCGCCAACTTCGAAGTTGTGTTCACGAGCATTCTTGATTTTTTCAGCAAGTGAGGTGTTCGTCTCTGCGTCATAGTTTGTTGTTAAATCGGCCGTCACAGTTTTGCCAGTATTTTTGTAGTATGAACTCACATATGGCTCATTTGTTATCTCGTGAGAACTAATATGAACTTTCCACATTTGGCTAGCTTTCAAGAAATGAAGTTCGTGGACCGGCCCATTCCGAAAACACTCGACATCATTTAGCGTTGGCCTACCACGAACGGCGTGTGCGTTTGCATATGGGATGAGCTTATAAGACAGGAATCTTTGCAAAGCGGTCTTCACAAAACACAGCATTCTGTAAATTACATTAATTGTTTACAAAGAGCGAGCTCACGATAACACAAGTTGTCGCACTCTCATCCCCAGTTTCCACGGTTTACGCAAGGAACGCCTTGGACCATGACCCCCCTTTTGGCGACCGAAACGGCTTGCATTTTCAGAGTAATAAAGTTACACAACATGAGAAGAAGTATTTGATGAATTGTACTGTAAGAGTATATCAAAGGATAATTAAATTGAAGTATAGAGCAAGTCGTTATTTATCAACGTTTTCTTGTAATAAACCCATGTGTCTTTATAAGAGTCAGACACACGTATCAAACCAGTGTAAATTTCAACTGAGTTCAGATATAGTTGTAGTGGTTTCAGAGATTTTTCTATTAAAAACAACATGAACTATTGAACAGTAATATTGCTTCAATCTTCTGATTTCTGAAAAATCCCCTTGGGTGAACATTTGGCAACAAATTATGACTTGGTACCAATAATAGATAAAAAATTCCCTTCTCCTTGCAGTTAAAGGAAAATACATTACCTACTCAGGGTTTGTAAAAGCCTTGAAAGTCCATAGAGATGCTTGAATTAAAAAATAAAAATTCAAGGCCTTGAAAGTACTTGAATTTGAGGACTAGGGCTTGATTTTTGAAATGCTTTTACATTAACAATTTTCAAGTCGAAAATTATATTGCTTTCATGGAAAAACTGAGAAATAAATTATAGTGCTTTCATGGAAAAACTGAGAAATAAAATTACATAATTTTAAAATTGCTTATGCAAACCTTTCCAAAAGTGGTCCTTCAATTTTCTAAAACTTGACCTTCAAACTGATTCATTAAAAAGTCCTTGAATTTCAACCATTGGCATCTGTAGGAACCTACTGCTATATGGTAATATATTATTTTGATTGTTGTCTAGTACCATGACAACATTCATTACACTCAGCAGACAAAAATTAACACACAAGTAGACTTATTCATGACCGGCAATGACGAAATTGCGTGACGACAGTAACAATGGCTATACGGCAGTCCTCTAAAGATAACTCCAGATGCGCGATATTGAAAGCCCGAGTTCACGCAGCTATGCGTCTAGTTTGTATATTACTTTGTGCAGTTGGATAATAATCCTAAGTGGACATGACTTTAAGGCTTCATCAGGTTGAGGCACAAAATAATACCAGTCCCCCTTTTTTTTTATTTCTAAGATGGAGCTTCTCAGAACCACACAAACATAAAAACACTGATACACTTTGCTATTCGTTCATCTCGTTTAACTATCTATCGCTATCTATTTTCTAATGAAACGGTTCACTGAATTAGGCCCTCAGGCCTGTACAATCAAAACGCTTAGTCGTCGCCAGTGTGTCTCTTGTCTTTTCTAGTCTCTTTTAAAGTGCTATAGACAATTAATTTCCTAGATTTGATCGTCTCCGACGACCAACCTGCACGGGGAAAAAATGAACAAGGAATTTGCAGTTAAGATATAATCTGAGAAGTTTATAGAGAAGCTTCCTCCCCCCCCCCCCCGTCATGTCAGCGCATTGTCATAAGACGTAAAAATATAAATTAAACATCAGTTTAGCTTTTAGATCTACAAATAACATACGAATCGAGCACAAAATATCACGCGATATTTGGAAAGTTTATTATTTTGTATTGTAAAATAAAAAACCTGTTTAGATTTGTTCTCGGTTCGCATGTTATTTGTACTCTACTTTGTGCAGTTGGATAATAATCAATAATCATTAGTAGACACACAGGGGGCCCATACAATCTGTGTAGCCGACCGTTGTTTTATAGTGAATGTACCAGATTTACGGTTTGCCTCACCTAGAGTCATTGCTGACTATGCACATAAATCATTAATAAATAAACGTTGAATTACTTTATCTGTGGTGCATAGTCGTCCTTTTGCCTCAAAAATGTTTTTTTTTGAGCGATTTTCAATAAGTCTGATTTCGTCGTTAATGTAATGCATTAAAGAAAGACAAGGGTGGAAGCCTTGTTTTGAAAGGGTTCAAGCGCCCGAGCGATTTTGACCCCGAAAATCGCATTGCTCCGCTTTCAAACTTCGCAGCATTAAGCTCAAAAGATGCACAATTCTCCTCGTACCTTCCAATCGAAAATCCATCCAAACGGACCGGAGCTAGCTCTTGAAGAAAATCAAAATCCCACAGTATTTTAGCGTCCGGGGATGCGTAGCAAGATTCTCATGTGCCAGCCAGAAACCGCCACGTTGATTGCTCTTTTCTGATTGGACGACGTTAAACGATGACCAATTCAAAATATCTAACGAGGGTTGGGAACCATTGGCGTTTAGTGACCCTTCAACTGTACGAGGAGAATCGTGCATCTTTTGACCTTAATTCTGCGAAGTTTGAAAGCGGAGCGATGCGATTTTTGGGGTCAAAATCGCTCGGGCGCTTGAACCCTTTCAAAACAAGGCTTCCACCCTTGTCTTTCTTTAATGCATTACATTTACGACGAAATCAGACTTAATGAAAATCGCTTAAAAAAAACATTTTTGAGGCAAAAGGACGACTATGCACCACAGGTAAAGTAATTCAACGTTTATTTTTCGATGATTTATGTGCATAGTCAGCAATATATCACTCTACGTGAGGCAAACGGTAAATCTGGTCCATTCACTATAAAACAACGGTCGGCTACACAAACAGATTGTATGGGCTCCCTGTGGTAGACATGATTTGAAGCTTCATTAGGCAGATATCAATTTTAGACAAACTGAGACTAAATATTACCAGCCCCTTTCTTTTATTTCTAAGATAAAGCTTCTCAGAGCCATAAAAACGTAAAGACATTGATACACTGTTATTTTTCAACTCGTTTAGCTATCAATCTCTATCTATTTTCCTTTGAAAACGCTCAAATTAAGGTCTTTACGCGTTTTCCAGCTTCGAATGACTATAAACAGCTAGTTCTCTCGATTCGTTTTTCTCTGTGAGTACCTGCAAAAGGAGAAAAGGCAAAGAATTTGCGGTAAAAATATTTCGAGACAAATTACAGAGAGTCTTTTCTCCAAAGCGGATGGAGTTAATGAAGAATTCTCCTCGATGTTACAGTTTTATTTTCAAACAACGATGTAGGAGGGTCTATTATTGGGGGTCGTAGATTCCGTAAACCGCCAAATTTTGTTCCTTCGAAACCGCAAACCGCTTTGGTTTTTTTCTAAAAACCGACACCGCCCTACAGGTAGGACGATTATCCTCATAACCGATCTTTTAACAGCACGTAGCAAATTCCTTGCGATATGTTTGCTCAATAATCGTATTTCTCCTCACAAAGACCACAAGATATTAAGAACAGAACAAATTATTTCTATAGAACTCCATTCAGTCACCAGCGAACACAAAGGTTTTAACTTCTAATGGGCTGTTCACAAACACAAAGATTCCTCGAGATGTTTATAACGAATTACAAAAGTAAAAGCTTTCAGGGCTGGGTGTGTTGTCTGTTCTTATGTGGTCGTTCTAACATGGATTTTATAAAGTGTTCGTATTTGATAAAATGGGAAATTTAAACCACCACCAAACTAGCGTGTGGTATCTTATATGGTTAATTTTTTTTAATTCGAAAAGGAGCTGCATTGTCCAAAATGCCAGATGGACCATTTACTTTCATTCTATGAAAGTGATTAACCCATAATTATGAAAACTAGTACCCTTTCCACTCCTGGCACTGAAGTAACGAAGAGGAGTTTTCTAAAGATAAATGTAATCGTTTGAGTCACGACGTGGTCACTGTGGATGTGGATCGCAAAGTTTCGACCGCATACTGCTAGTCTTCTTTAGGCGATGAGGTCGATTGAAGAAGACCAGCAGTTTGCAGTTGAAACGTCGCGATCCACATCCAAAGTGATCACATCGTGAGACTAACGATTACGTTTCTCTATTGAAAGGGTTATTTACCACAACGACTAATCAAAACCTATTGTACGATATAAAGAGAAATTTCTTTTTAGAAAATAAATACTCAGTGTAAGTAAAAAGGTGATGACAAGAAAGAAAAGTGTACACAGTGGAGGAATACTGTTTGTTACGCCATATTTCAGAGCTAACCTTGTAAAAATTCTCGGCAGATATACTTGTGGGAAGTGATATCTAGAGTGAAAGGGTCAAACGTCGGTCGCCATTTTTATTGAAGGGTTCAGTTTTGAGGGATCGTGAGCCAAGGAGATACGAGTTGTTTAAAGCTCTTAAAATAAGTCACCTTTTTCAACCTTTTTTCAACAGAACCGCCTCCAACCCACATCCCGCTACTGATTCATTCACGGACTACGTCTATTGACATTGGTCCAAACATCCTTTTATTCCCGGGGGTTACAGCTCTCCAACAGTTCATACAAATGGCTTGCGCCACGAGCTTGGGCGTCCGGTGGAAGATCACTTGTTCTTTGCTGGTGAAGCCACGAGTGTGACGGCCTGTGCTACTGTTCACACTGCCATAGAAACAGGATTAAAGGCTACTCGAGAAGTTTGCAGCATCGTCACTCGACAAAAAGTGTTAGGCCAGAAAAATTAACCGTACTTGACTGTTAAATGATCTTACGTCCATAAAAGGGAGGAAATTTTTGCTCCTTCTAACTTACTCTCTGAGTTGGAAAGTTCCGTATCTTGAAGCCTTTGAAATTGTCACCTTCGTATTGTTAAAATTCAAAAATGGTACGTATAACCACGTGCATGGAATGTTCTCTTATTTATGCAGTTTATAGAGCAATTTTCAGTAGTCCTTTTTACAGTTGTGGGCTTGGTGGCCAATCAACAGGAGTGAGGCTAAGGGTGACCTTGTTATGATAGAGATGTTGCTGCTTTTCAAATGCAAATTTCTTTGTTATCATGCTAACTAGATACAGGTCTCTATCACAACAGGGTCACCCTTAGCCTCACTCTTGTTCAAATGCTTAGCCACCAATCCCAGAACTGTAAAAAGGGCTATTGAATGTCGAAAGTAATGCGTGCTCACCATCGCTCTGTGATTGGTCCAGAAAACTCTCAGTACTCTTATAACCAATCAGATGTAAAACCAAAACCAATCACGTGGTGGTGATTACTCGTGCGTGCTTTTGGACGCAACCTCCTTTAGAGTCTACCGTAACCCCTTACCTGATAACAAAGACCATTGTTGTGGGTGAGAACTTTGTTTTGTTTTTGTTTTTGATTTTTTTTTTGCCAATTAGCTTTTAAAGGTCTTCCTCATCATTTCAAGCTACGAAAATTGTGGTTATGAATGATTGAAATATGTAACCTTCTCTGAAATATTCGGCCCGTTAGATCTAAAACTTTTCCCACTCACACGATGCTGAAAGTTAGTAGTTTAAAAAGAATATATTTTAGTACTCATTCGTACTTTTTCCACCTAGAAAGTTAGCTGTTTGTGATGGCGAATATTTCAGTGAATATCACTCGCAAGAAGCTGCAAATTTCACATAGTTCAAACTGTGAGTTGGTTTTTTCTTTCATATTTGGAACAATTTCTTCTTCAAACCGACTACTTTTTCATAAAACATGTATGTTAATTAAACGAAGAAAAATGTAAATAATTGTAAGCAGAGATCTCATAACTTATAAGAAATACTGGTGATGAGTTTTCATTCCTCTCAAGACCTCACAAAAGATCAAGAAATACATGATTATCAAAAGAAGAACGAATAGAACGAACTGAAGGTCTTGAATTAAGTGCAACCTGAGGTTGTGTAGCGCGACACACGTCTCGACACCAAGTTTTGGCCTCGGGGGTTTTTCACAAAAGTATATGTCTGTCAGAACCGTCTCCCGGTTAGCACAATGGATAGAGCGCTGGACTGTTATGTGGGAGGTCGAGGGTTCGAGCCCCGGCCGGACCAACACTCAGGGTCTTAAAATAGTTGAGAAGAATTTGCTGCCTTTCTATAACATCAAGAAATGGTTAGATATTCTAGTCTTCTCGCATAGGGACGAATAAATAGAGGTCCCGTCTCCTGCAGGGTTGGGGTAGGAGACGTTAATTTCCCACACACGCGATTACTGTATGATGGATGTCCTCCCCTGTGGTGGGATGGGTGGGTTTATTGGGTCCGCAGTAATTGGCGCAAGCTGTTGCGGTGTCCCTGCCGGTTGGCGAAGCGATCAAGTTAAGTTTTTGAAACAAACGCCTACGCAGAAACAGCAACTGCATGCCTAAGAAATTTTTTAAAATCCATTTTAATAAACATCAATCGAGCGAATATAAACTCTTGCATCGCGTTCTTATTTTCCTCCCATAAAGTGCATTCCCTGATGTCACATGTTTCGCAGAGGGTACTAAAAACATAAAATGTCGGCGTTCATTACAGGGATTTTGAAAGAATCAGTCACGGCTAGTTAAGTTTATAAGGTCATATATTTCTGGCGACATAAATAGGTAGATTTATACATTAGGAAAAAAAATATGGCATTGTTAGAACCAGTCGTGACTTGTGTCCAACAAATATTTCCGTCTAAAGAGAGCACTTTTTAAAATCACACCCCGCCTGAGATCGAAGTTGACAACAGAGAAGGATTTTATCAAACTTACAATTGAAAAGTTGAAGAGCCACTTATGATTGATATTTGTATCAAAGAAAATAAGGCAAAAAACTCAGGTTCCATCGATTCCATGTCACCATTGCACAGTTGCACGACTTCTGCAAAAAAAAAAAAAAAAAAAAAAAAAAAAAAAACTGAAAAAAAAACTTGCAGATAGTTTGAGGAAATTTCCTGTACTTTTCAACAAAAGTTTTGCATAGCTCAAACACACGTTAAAGGAGAGTCCTGATGTGGCCAGAGAATACGGCCTAAAAGATGGTGGAGAGAATGTAAACATATAAAGCAATCGGTGCAGTAATCAAATGGCTCTCGAACCATTTAGTAAACAGCATAAGTGTAAATTATCGTAATGAATATGAATGAAAAGGAATTGCGCCGGAGACCAATATAGATAAATTTATGGTTGGTGAGCACGTAAGATTTTTATTCATGGGTTGTGAAGGAATTGCTCTGGGGACCAATATAGATTAATTCATGATTGGTGAGCGCGCAAGATTTTTATTCATGAGTTGTGAAGGAATTGCTCTTGGGACCAATATAGATTAATTCATGATTGGAGAGCGCGCAAGATTTATATTCATGGGTTGTGAAGAATCGCAAACGAACGAGCGAGTCTTCGAGCGAGTGAGTTTGCGACTCTTTGCAACAAGTGAATAAAAATCGGACAAGCGAACTAACCATGAAGTTATTTGTTTATTAATAGCTGCAGTACTGAGGAGGCAGTAGCCACAAAAAGTACGGTAAATTATTTTCTTACAATTCTTCTGTAAATGCTTAAGCTTGATTCTTAAACCAAAATTATTTTTGAAAAGGCTTCTCGTGCGATCAATTAGTTTCTACTCTTAGTTAGATTCAAGTGTTACATAGGACCCCTTGCCTACTGATACAGAGTGCTATTTTTATCCTGTCAAATATCATGAGTCATAATCACCAACACAGGTTTATTCTAAGTAGATGGCTTTCAGAGATTACAGCGTTTTTATTATACTTCATTGCTTTCTAATTTTTTTTTATTTACCGTACAAAAGAACCAGTTATCTAGTTATCACGTGATATTTGTACTCGATTCGTGTGTATCATTCGTATCATTTACTTAGCGCAGCTGGATAACAAACCTGAAAACTTGATGCTTCATTAGGCCGACAACAATTGAAGCTTCCTTAGCTACAGGCCGACAACAATATACAACCAGCCCCTTTCTTTTATTTTTAAGAACCATAAAAACATAAAAATACTGATACACCTTTGTATTTTTCATTTCGTTTAGCTATCCATATTAATCTATTTGCTATCGAAAATATTCTAATTAGGCTCTTTGCTATACAACAAAAAAAGGTCAGTCGTCGCAAGTGTGATATGAGATATCAAGTCTCTTGTCAAAACACATTTCTGGCTTCAAACAGTTAAACAGTTAGTTCCCTTGATTCGTTCGTCCCAGAGGACCTGCACAAGGAAATGAACAGAAAAGTCAACGGATTTGTTGCAAAAATATAACGAGAGAAGTTTAAAGACAAGCCCCAACGCAGATAGAGTACTGGTAAAAATTTCTTACTGAATAATTTTTGAAGCGACCTAGACAACCTTTTTACTTAAAAAACATTTCGTCGCGATTACAAAGAGGGTCTCAACGGGGTCAAAGCGTTTTTAAAGCTAGCCTTACGGCCGCTTTCGATTGAGGACCCTGAGTAAAGGGTTGAATGAACACAGTTTCGTTAGAAACCAAATGTATGCAATCTTTACATTGGAAATAAAGTTTCTGAGAGCATATCTAACTGAGTACAAGAACAGATTTGGAGAAACATTTGATTGCACCATTCAGCCCTAGAGAACGTCATTTTTACTCTTGACTGGACAGTGTTAGGAAGTAACACCGACACGTCGTCAAAAAATATTTTGTCAACAGTTTCAAGGAGTTTTTTTGAGAATGTTTAATCAAAATGTATTCCAATAACGTATCTAACCAGTCGGAAAAAGGTTCATATTAAGCAGCCTACCTTGGTTACTCAGCCATGATGTTCATCGTTTTTTGTGGGACGCTTTTTTCGGTTTGGCGGAACTGTATGGTTTTCATCACGGTTCTCCATTCTTCGCCTTGGTCTTCTTTCTCCATCTCTTATCAACTCCAGTCCCCTTACTTGTTCACGCTGTTCGTTATTTTCTACTGGTTCTCTCTGCCGCCCAGCTCTACCACCTTCCATCAGGAAATACAGGATTGTCAACAGAAGAAAGACAACGAATAGATTGAAAAATTCTTGAATTGTAAGCATGATGCGGAGAATGTTTCAGAGAACGGATCAGCATAAGCGAGGCAAGCAGTAAAAACGCGAAAGCGCACTTTCATCCCCCCGGCACTAATAATTAATTATTAATTCTAAACTGTCGCCCTTGACGTCATGTGCTTATCCAACTGGTAAGCTGCAAAGCAAACTTAATGCAGTTATTGGTGATAAATATGCGGTTAACTTTGGCGGAACTCTTCCCTGGAACAAAATTCATAGATGTTTGCTGGTAAAATTTTCTAACACCGCTTTTTATAAAGTTTGAGTCAGTCTTTTTCCTTGTCTTAAGTGCAATCTATATAAAATTTTGCCGCACAAGATATTTTTGCAACTGGACGCGGTCTAAACAATGGCTGAAATTGGTCTGGTGATTTTGTAATATTCGAAACTTTCGAGGAAAATATTTTTTTTATGGTGTGTAAGACTTTTAATAATTTAAATTTAATAATTAGGTCCGCAGATTCTTTATCTGAGTATTTTATTTAATGTTAACCTTTTAATATGGTATATATTGTAATTTTTTTTATCCGTTTTGCCTTTTATGAAATTTCCTAAATTATTTAGTTGTATTGCGTGATGGCAAACCCTTTGCACGACTAAAAATTTTTGAATAAAGGTTGAATAAAGGTAGGTTTTGAACTTTGATCTTTGTTTATCGTCCCAGTACTTTTGCCATTTCTGCATCTTACCTGAACCGAAAGAGTATAGCACTTTCTGTCCATGAGAAAGCGGAAAGCCTGAATCACGTCTTTGAATAATGTAGCTTTTTGTCGTTAGGTGTTAGTCTGCATTCAAACTCATGGTTCTACATAGACGAAGCTTCCTGAAGGGCCGACCCAGAAAGACCTGTAACTTAAAGGATAGGCGGAAAAGGGACTGGGCACCAAGCCAAAATGGTGGATACTAACATGGAACCTGAGAGATTATAAACTGAAAATGTTCTGATCATATTCTCTTGTGTGGAACTAAGTCTTACCTCCGATATAAGGCTAATATAAGTTGAGGTTGAGCATGATATTATGACTTATCGAAACCGAGGTTTGAGGTATCTGCCGAGTGCCGAAGGCGAATGCTGAGGAATTTAACTCCAAAGCATAACGAAGTTCAGCCCCAGCTCCAAACTTAAACTAGCGTGAGAGCAAACCCTAGTTACGAGCCCTTCAATACGAGGTTTTCTTCGTCCACAAATAAGTTTTACACCTTGAGTAAAACTAAGTGAAGAGAGGTTGCATCGGGTCATGCGCGAGGGAATTTCTTGTGGCGTTAAAAGGCAAAAGGAAGTTGGAGAAGGAAGCCGTCAAGAGGAATTTCAAAAATTTCTTCGCGACCAGGTGTCCAAAACACCACCATCCTAATATGAAATTTATGGCTTACGTATCAGCGAAAAAAATAAACTTTAGGAATAAAAAGAGGCTATGTTATAGACTCGTTTGGTTGATTTCCTCTGTTCCTCAACTAATTTCAAATCTTCAACGGTCAAATCTATGGCATTTAAACACAGGTAGCCCAAGCTCACTCCTAGAAAAGCGGACGTGACTCTTACAGTGTTGGGCAACGTTTTATATATATAAAGGTTTGTATGGGATGTTATCGGTTTGCCTTAAAAGAGAGAAAAAATGTCATGTTTTGAAATAAAATGGACTTACCTTATTGCCTTGTTGATTTCTTTGTTGATTACCAGCGTCTCAGGCCATTTTGAAGCGTTTTCAGCGAGTTAGCGCTATGTTGGTGTTCAACTGCAGCATAAAACGTTGCGCAACACTGTAAGAGTCACGTCCGCTTTTCTAGTAGTGAGCTTGGGCTGCCTGTGATTTAAATTGCCCTTCAAAGGGAATTGAAATTCTTTGTCTTTTCACGCCATGATAACTTCCCGCCCGTGTGACCCCCTGTAAACCTTTCTTCACTTAGGGCCTACCGCACCAGCGACAAAATTGTTTATTGAGACAAATTTTCGTGGCATCACTAACACTTTACAAGTGCAGATGGTTAGTCGCGACTTGACAATTTTTTGTCCAAGCTGAAAAACTTTCAAACGCGCTGCCGACAAAACTTTTCCCCAGTAAGAGGCCGACCATTTAACTCTTGAGGAGGGGGAGGGTGGGGTGGGTGGGTGATTTCTGGTCATCAAGATTTTTCTTTTTTTTTTACCAGCAATCTGGTGGGCAGGTTATTTTTTTCCTTCTAAATGCTCTGCAGGATATCTCTTTCCCTCCTCATTTCTTTGCAGGAATTTGTTATTTCCCTCAAAAAAGGGTCATGTGCTTACATAAACAAAATGTATTTACATTTACATCGTGGTCATTGCAGTAATAACTCTAATATGGAGCTGCAAACCCTTTAAAATGTTGTAAGCTATACAAAATCATTATTGTATAGCTATGTTTTCGGAAAGTCATTCTCTACACTTATTTGCTGATTACTTAAAAAAAAGTGATGCACCGCAGGAAAATGTGAGAACGTTTAATTTCTTAATTAAAAAAAAAAATAGCAAACATGATACTCCCCTTGGAACTCGTCCCCGTGCCCTTCTCTAAATAAGCGTTGAATAGCCGCAACGTAACAATTTTCAGTACCGCAGTTATCCCCTCTAACGATTCGTGGTGTTCCACCTATGCATCGAACAGTCTTTAAAAAGTACTTTGCTGTAATACTTGGGTTCTTATTGGAATGATCTACCTCAAGCCACATGATGCGACGGCTAAAACCATCGATGGCACCGTGAATACAAAAACCCAAAAGGCTTAAGTTTATCATAGCCATCGATGTGCCAGAGGAAGTTTGGTCCGTTGGCCTGACATTAGCGTCTTATCAAGCGGTTCTTTGAGAGCTGCGTCTTTGTACACCATCAGGATCCAAAGTTTTCATAATAAGTCTCACTGTTTCTCTGTCAGCAACGATTCCACGAGAAGAACAAATTCTCTGGTGCATTAGCCGATAGCCAATTGAGCTGCCGCTTCCCCATTGTAGTTCACTTTCGACTGCATCTACTATTTCATTTGGTGGACTTGGCTGATTCCTCTGCGCGAGACCGCGCGATCGTAGAATTCTTTTTAACTGCCTCATGCTGAGACAGATTCCATGGTACACAATAAGAAAGCAAAGAATTTCCGTCTAATTTAAGCCCATCGAAAAATAAATCTCGATTGAACTATCGCGATCTCGAAATGTTCCCCTTCGTTCTAAGAAAGTAGGGGCAACACATTGCACTTTGGTGAATGAAATACATAAAACAAACCTGATCGTTACTGCAATCAGAGCTATCGTTCACGTCATGTACTAGAATGTATGATTCAATAATGTCGTATTGAGCCTGAAAAAAGGTAAGAATTAAAACGACATTTAACAAAATTAAAAGGAAATAAAGTTTCTGTTCTCCAGTTTCATTTAATCTGAAGGTTTCCAGAATAATCGTAGCATTTTAACTTGCAAAAGATTAAAAGAAGTCGATCAAATCCTTACCTTGCCCTTTGTCGTCTACTATGCCACGTGTGCACCATCTGTGCAAATCGCCTTACGCAGTGACGCTCGACAGTTATAAGTGTCGATCGACAGTTATAAGTGTCGACCGACAGTCATAAGTGTCGATCGACAATCATAAGTGTCGATCAACAGTTATGAGTGTCCATCGACAGTTATAAGTGTCGATCGACAATCATAAGTGTCGATCGACTGTTATGAGTGTCCATCGACAGTTATAAGTGTCCATCGACAGTTATGAGTGTCCATCGACAGTTATAAGTGTCGATCGACAATCATAAGTGTCGATCGACAGTTATGAGTGTCCATCGACAGTTATAAGTGTCGATCGACAATCATAAGTGTCGATCGACAGTTATGAGTGTCGATCGACAATCATAAGTGTCGATCGACAGTTATGAGTGTCCATCGACAGTTATGAGTGTCCATCGACAGTTATGAGTGTCCGTCGACAGTTATTCACAGTCAGAACAAAGGTGCGGATACTTTTGACGGCCCCTACAAGCCACCGTAAGAACTGCACATCTAAATGTGAAGTTTATTTCAGTATGTAGAATTCAGTTTAAAACATATTACGCTATTTTTTCGGTAACAGGTTCCTTTCATACCATGCATATGCTGAAGGGAGCCTCACTTTTCCTAAGGATGTGATCAGCCACGGCGTGGCTGACAAAGAGAATAGCAAATCGTTGAGTTCGTTATCGAAAATTAGGATGGGCATTATCATAGCGGATATCTGGGGTGAAAAAGTCAAGCGTGTGAAACGTGGACCACGAAACGATCGAGAAGTTGCGTACTTGAATATCAAAGGACTGGAGAAGGGATCGCTGCATCGTTTGGTTTCACTTTGGGAGAAACTTCACTTCCCCAAACTTGTACAGGGGCATGTGTCGCCCAAGGACAGTATATTTTTTCTAAAAGTGAAAGAATGGACTTTAACGATCAGCGTCTGACCCTGGAGATGAAGATGGAACTGTCACCCTCATCACAGGCAAGTTGCACAATCAGATCCAATGGGTCTGTTGTTGATTTGGGGACTGTTCAAAATAAATCTCCCGTATATTGCAGTGGTTGGTTAACCTACCCCGGCATCTGCCTTGGATTTGTTCTGGAAAAGGGCGAAGCAGTTGCTACCTTATCCCCATACACAACAGGCCAGTTTCGGGAACTTATCGATTGCTCCAAGGAACAAGAAACAAAAGCGTTTTCCAAACATTGTCAAGTAATATGCACCGATCAAGGGCTGCTCGTCAATGCCAAAATTGCAGTAGGCTCACTATTGTCAACAGATGGTGTCAAAAACGAATTGCTGACAAGCAGGTCATCCCTTCCAAATGCGACCAGCTGGCTCAGGAAAAAGTGAGAAGAAAGAACGCCTGTCAAAACATTAAAGTTTAATAGACCAAATAAACATCTTTTATCCTGGGTGCGGAAGGGTAGATTAGATAAAAGAATAGAGGAGGTAAGTTTTTAAAGAAGCTGTGGTGCTACGTACAAGGTGGGGGTAACAAGGTTGATAATGTAAATTAGCCACCGTAGAGAGTTCAAAAGTTGACGTCTCGAGCGTTAGCCCTTTGTCAAAGCTATAGAAGGCTAATTCACCTGTCAAAACACCCGGGATTAAACATGTTGTTTTGGCCAATCAAACCTCAATGTTGAAGGGTAGATGAGATAAAGGAATAAAGGGGGTAATTTCCTTAAGAAACTGTGGTGCTACGTCGGTGGGGGTAGCAAAATAACTTGGTTTTATCAACTAGATTGATATGTCAGTGTTCGTTGGCACTTTTGCCACCCAGAAAGTTGGCCGTTTGTGATGGCGAATATTTTAGTAAATTTCACTCGCACAAGCTGCAAATTTCAGAAAATTCAAACTTTGAGTGTTTATTAAACATTTAAAATAATTTCCCCCTAAAATTGACTACTTTTCCATAAAATTATCTATGTCAATTAAATGAGGAAAATGTAAACAATGACGTGAAAAGATCTCGTAACTTAAAAGAAATACATCCCGGATACATTCATTTCTTATTGACGCGCGATTTCTGGTACATTCAAATATACAAGCATAATCTAAAACTCCATTTCTACGATAAAAATTCAGACGAATTAAGAGATTTAAGACTTCAAGCCTATCTCTTTTCTAAGATTTCTTGTGAAGATAAACAAAAAGGTTCTCAGGACTTCACAAAAGATTATCCTGAAAGCTCTGTTATTTTTCCATCTCGGTGTGACGCCTTCCATATCCATATTTCTATGATTTGGTCGAAGCAAGACAAAACATTTCATACGGCTCTACACGTTTTCCAGTTTCCGAATATCACAAAAGTTTTGATCGATCGATTTCGTCTTGATTTATTCGCCTCCGATGAACTGCACAGGAGAAAAGAGCTGGAAGTCAAAAGAATTACTACAAAAACCTAGGAAAGAAGAAATATAACAACTAAACTCAATTAGTTTTCAAAGCGACCTACAAGGCGTGCGCGCTAGACGAGTTGCTCCCAGGCAGATGTTGCTTCACTTTCCAAAATATAACTGACAAAGTGTGCCAACTGAGCTAACAAACCAACTGGGAGCTGTTCATGATGGTGATTCGTAAAACACCCGTGAGATGATGAGCTAAATGCTAAGAATATATATAAATCATATATTTCATCAGCGGTTAAAGAAACGCGAAGATTGTTGGTAGAGCACTGCGCCAGCATCGCAGAAGTCATGGGTTCCAATCCCGTACAGGCCTGAATTTTTTTCAGATCTTCATTTCACTATCGCTGAAATAGTGCTCCTCACTGCGAAGATTGTTCTCATATGCGTTTCTTTGACCTCATTTCAAATATATGGAGTTGCAAATGTTGCAAAAGACGATCAAAAACGAAGGAAGACACGTGAGTTTATTGTGCTTCGAAAACTTAACTTGTTTCGGTCCATACTGGACTGCCGCAAACAAACTGAAAGACGGAATCTCGGCCGTGATCGCACGCTTGATCAATAATAAATTATTGTGCTCTCGACGTTCTAAATGGAGGGCAGATCGAACTGATGAACACAGCGTAAACATATTTGTCTGTTTAAGGAGTCTCATTTTTCGAACTTGGGCTGCCTGTGCTACTATAATAAAAACTCTGAACGATGAGGAGATGAGAACTGAAAGCATCTCACTGGTACTTCAGTGACTAATATTTTATAGTTTTTGGCATGACCCGGGAAGGTTCTTGAACGTTGTAGGATTTAAACGTGCGTGACTTTTCACTTGGTGCGTTACTCCTGATTTAAAATTTAAATCGTTGACCATTATGTGACTCGTTTGATTGCACATCGTTCTCTTTTTACAAGGAATAATATATCAGTGCCTTTTGTTACGGCGAGTTCTCTTAATTTTTAGATCTTCAGTTAGTCCACAAACGCCTCTTGACAGATGCATTAATTGATTACACGCTTGATCAATAATTTTTCAAGTATGGTAATAAATGATTTCGCTCACAACTGTTAAATGAAAGAAATCATTACAGACAAAACAAACATTATATACGGACATTACCTACCCTACAGACACTCCATGGTACCCTTTGACCAATAGTGAGTGTTAATTTTTCTTGTTTACCTTGTTTACAGAAGTATTTTAAGTGGATGACTTTCAGCGGCGTGTTTGATCAATTTTTGTTTTATTTTTATTTTTTACTTACTGAAGAAAATAACCAGTTGTCCCCTGCCAATATTACGTGATATATTTGTACACGATTATTGCGTTAATTGTACTCTTATTAGTGCAGCTGTATAATAATCTTAATCAACATGACTTCGGAGCTTCATCATGTAGGCAATTTTTAGAGAAACTGAGGCACAAAATACTACCGGCCCCTTTCTTTTATTTTGAAATTAAAGCTCCTTAGAACCATGCAAACATTATAATGCTGATATCCTTCGTTATTTGTTCAGTCATCTCGTTTAGCTATCCATCTATATCTACTTTCTTTTGATAATGTCCAAATTAGGCTCCTCACCCTACAAGAAAAAAGCTCAGTCGTCGCAAGAGTGATTTGAGATATCATGTCTCTGTCAAGTTACGTTTTCCGACGTCAAAATACAAATAGCGGTTAGCTCTTTCGATTCGTCTGTCTCTACGAGGACCTGCAAAGGGAGAATGAACGGAAAAGTCAAGGAATTTTCGGTAAAAATATTTCGAGACAAGTTTATAGAGAAGCTTCCTTCCAGAGCGACCTAGAAAGCCTTATATTTAAAATACTTTTCGAGATGTTACAGAAAAGGGGGGGCTGAAAATAAATTTTGATTAAGAAATGCATACGATCCTTAAATTCAATTCAATTTTGGACGACTCATCTAACTGCATATGAAAAGAGATATAGAGAAACATTTGATTGCACAATTCAACTCTAGAACGTCATTTTTCTCTTAACACTGAGGTGAAGCAACATCTAAACGTCGTCAAAACTGTTTTACGAACAGTTTTATAACTGAGTACTTAGATTTTTTTTTGTATTTTAGTAACGTATCCAACTGACGCAGAAATATTTTCCTTAACAGCCTACCCTGATTTCTCAGTCCTGGCGTTCATCATTTTCTGTGGGACGATTTCTCTTTGGCGGAACGCTATGGTTTTCGTTCTCCTCTCTTCGTCTTCTTCTCTCCCCGTTCCTGTTCAATTGCTCCGCTTGTTCACGCTCCTCGTAATTTTCTACCGCTTCCCTCGGTTGCACAGCTCGATGACCTTGCATCAGGAAATAAAGGATCATAAACAGAAGAATGTTAACGAATAGACTGAAAAAGTCTTGAATAGTGAGCATGATGTGGAGAATGCTTCAAGAGAGGGCCTGCACCAAGCGCGACAAGTAAATTCACTAGATCCGAAAGCTATAAACTGAATATGTGTAACATATATTTCCAGAACGTCTGTCTCATGACAAATGCGCTCACTCGGCCAAAAACCTATGCAGTTACGGGTCATAGCCGAGATCAGACAAAGCGATTCACAAAAGAGGTCTAACGATATATTTGCATCAATCATAATCAAAAGCACTTTTTTGAACTGTATGAACAGATGTTTGACTCACGCGACGGACTTCGCCAGAAACGAGGGACTGCTCTTAGTCTAGCCAGTGCAAGTCAAAAGAGCGTTTCATATCAATAAAACATTTGACTTTCCAGCTTGGCTTTACCTGTCCGTGTTATATATACCGAATATCGGAAATATATTCTCGGCCAGAACAAATTCGCAAGTATGCCTACAGGTCTTCTATCAACGACGCGGCATAAAAAAACAAGTGTCAGTACTGGATCAAAACAGGAAATGGTTTTATAGACTTGTTTCTTAGTCACAGTTAAGAAAGTCTTTGACAAAATTAACTAAGCGGACAGGAATTTTAATTTTTAGATGGGTTTCTTCAAGATCTGGATCACATTTTTCGGTAAGTGCCCCACTATTCAGAAGAAATAGATCATAATACTAGAAAATATTCAACGAGACATTTCTGGAACTTAAGAATTGCGGGATGTAAATATGGAAATATTCAACTCGGTTTAAGTTGAATTTTGATCACAAATCTCACTGAAGCCTTGCATAAAACATTAATTCGAGTTTATCATGAAATTCTAAGTATGCACAAAGTGATTTTGGCATAAGTGACAAATCCTATGGTGACCGCCAAAAATTTTACCCACTCTACACAGATTCCGCATACAAATTTCAAACGTTGTACTAGAAGACAAGGATTGAATTTTTTAGTGAATTTATAATAACTTTGATTATGAATTTTTACTTGTATTGGATCACCCTGTGGATTACCATATTGTATAAACACTACGATTAGCTAAATGAATTTACGAGACCACTCTTTTTATGAAGTGGGGAAAAAAGTGATAAAATGGGACATTTGAACCACCACCCAAATAGCGTGTGGTAATCTTACAAGATTCATTTACCTGCGAGTTGTTTCACAAACTGCTGGCAAAAAATGTGGGTTTGAATTAAAAAAGTTAGGCACTTACATAATTGGAGATAAACGCTGTACCTTTAGTTACAAATGTGTCTAAATATAAACCCTTCTTGACTTTCTTTTCTCCAATTAAAAGAGCTGCATTGTCCAAAAATGCTAGATGGACCATACACTTTCATTCTATGAGAGTGATTCACCCATAACTATGAAAAATATTACCCTTTTTACTCACTGAAGTAAATAAAGAGGAATTTTCAAAAGAAAAATGTAATCGTTTGTCTTACGATGTGGTCACTTTGGATGTGGATCGCGACGTTTCGACTACATACTGCTAGTCTTCTTCGGCGATGAGGTCGATTGAAGAAGACTAGCAGTATGCAGTAGAAACGTCTCGATCCACATAAAAAATGACCACATGGTAGACAAACGATTATGTTTCTCTTTTGAGAGTGTTATTTACCACGATGACTAACCAAAACTTGTTTCATAATATAGAGAGAAATTTCTTTTTACAAAATGAATACTTGTCAATTAATAATAAAGGTGATGACAAGAAGTAAAAGTGTACATAATTAAGGAATACTGTTTGTTGGGACACTGTACTTTCAGAGCTAAACTTATAAAAGTGTAGATATAAGTGCAGATATAGTGCCGGGAAGCGAGGTTTAGATCTTTAGAGTTAAAGGGTCAAAGGTCGGTCGCCATTCTTGTTAATGGGTTTTGGAGGATCGTGAGACGACTTAAGGTAAACAGAATGTAGGTGTGAGTAACGCGGAGTATGAGAGCGATCTTTGCAGTAACGAACACCACTAAAAATAAGGCCTGAATATGTGAATGGATATGAATATTTGTTGTTTCGAGCTGTTCTTAAAATTTCTGCTGACTTCTTCAACTTTTCCAACAGAACCGCCTCCAACCTACACCCCGCTTCTGATTCATTCATGGACACTGTGGAAAGTAATAAGAGTAGAGTAGACATCTATATTTATACAGGATAGCCCCTTCAGTGTAGTAAACAATGGTATCAACGGGGGTCCTATTAACCACCCATCCCACCCCAGGGGAGGACATCCATCACACAGTAATCTCGTGCGGGGGAAATTAACGTCTCCTGCCCCTAACCCTGCAGGAGACGGGACCTCCATTTGTTCGTCCCTATCCGAGAAGACTAGAATATCTACCATTTCTTGATGTTATAGAAAGGCAGAATATTCTTCTCAATTATTTTAAGACCCTGAGTGTTGGTCCGGCCGGGGCTCGAACCCTCGACCTCCTGCACAACAGTCCAGCGCTCTATCCATTGAGCTAACCGGGAGGCAACTATTAACAACATCGTTCCGTCGAAAGACCGAGAAGGACATGTCCACTCGAAAGACCTTAAGTCAGTTGGAAATGATTTCAACTTTTCATCAATCGGAAGTCGTGCTGCTAACACCACTGCTCAGCTGGCTAATGACTGTCACAATAATATCACCTTTGCAAACGCCTCTCCTCTACCACCTGTACTACCTACTGCGGATGAATACTTCAACTTCAGCCCCATGAGCTGTGAGGATGTGAGACGCGTCATCTTATCACTTCCATTGAATAAGGCCTCAGGGCCAGACAAAGTCAAGGCCAAAGTGATCAGAGACCGCCTACAAGTAGTACTGGGTCCCCTGACAGAGATCATCAACTGCTCTCTCCGCACGTCCACATTCCCCTCAGACTGGAAGATAGCTGAAGTCATACCCCTCCTCAAAGTGGGAAACCATGAAGAACCGTCAAACAACCGACCGCTATCATTACTCAATTTCGCTTCGAAGGTGTGTGAAAAAAATTGCTCTGGAACAATTTAGCACTTATCTTATCTCTCACAACTGCCTCTCTTCCCACCAATCCAGTAACAAATCACTCCACTCAACTGAGACTTTGAATATCCCTCTCACCGACCTCCTTCTTGAGGCCATGGACAAGAAGAAAATTAGTGCGCTAATACTACTTGACCTCTCAAAGGCTCTTAACAGCATAAGCCATCAGCGGTTGCTACAGAAACTCTCTGCCGTGGGAGTGTCACCCACTACCATCACGTGGTTCCAGAGCTATTTGTCTGGCCGTACCCAATCAGTGCGCATCGGCTCCATCCGGTCGGATCCGCTACTGATCACACACGGAGTTGCTCAGGGCGAATTCTTTCTCTATTTCTTTTCTGCATTTACTTGAGCGATCTACCATACGCGCGCCAATTTTTCTATCTTAAGTCTTATGTCAATGATTCTAAAGTCTTGTTATCTTTCAATGCAACTGACTCTAACAATGCCAAGATTAAGCTCGAGGAGGACTTACAAAGAGTCGCTATTTGGTGTTGCGAAAACCAGTTGCTAATAAATTCCGATAAAACGAAATTTACGCTGATTGGCACAAGGTAGCTGATAAATAGACATTCCAATGACTTCTCGGTGTCATTCCTGGGGAAGTCCTTTACCCCTGTTGACTCAGCAAGAGACTTGGGTGTCATCATTGACTCACACCTGACCTATGATAGTCACATTTCTTACTTAGTCTCTTCTTGTTTATCAATACTAGTCCAGATCAACAGAGTTAAAAACAGTTTCGACAAGGAAACACTAATGCTTGTTATTTCATCACTGGTATTCAGCAAAATGTTCTATTGTTCAACAGTGCGGTCAAATACATCCTCCACTGATATAAAGAAACTGTAACTCATCCAAAACTTTGCTTGTAAGATCATCACCGGTTCCAGGAAGCACGATCATGTCACTCCCCTATTGCACCAACTTAACTCTTAACTGGTTGTCAATGAGCCAGACACTACAACTTAGAGATACAGTTATGGCCTATAAGTGTGCCAATAATTTAGCACCTGACTACTTATGTAACAAGTTACAAAAACGCACCACCACACATGATCGAGCCACGCGGCATAGCAACAAACTTCAGATCTCTTTTTATAAGTCCGCGAACGATCAACGAACCTTTGCCTATAGTGCAGTTTCACTATTAAATTCCCTGAGTACTGACTTAGTGAACTTGTCTTCAGTAAAGTCACTGAAGCGTTCTTTGAAGGACTCCCTAAGAGGGGCACATTAATAGTCTTTGTATGATACCCATTGGACATATATATGTATTTTTCATTTTATACCCCATTTTGAGTTGTTCATTTGTGACTTTAAATTGTCTACCATTGTAAATAGTTTCTGAAAAGCCTGTACAGGAGTAATTATTAAAGTTCATTCATTCATTCATTCACTACGTTTATTACCATTGGTCCAAACATCCTTTTATTCGCGGGGGTTACAGCTCTCCAACAGTTCATACCTATGGCTTGCGCCACGAGCTTGGGCTTCCTGTGGAAGATCACTAGTTCTTTGCTGGTGAAGCCACGAGTGTGACGGCCTGTGCTACTGTTCACACTGCCATAGAAACGGGATTAAGGGCTGCTTGAGAAGTTTGCAGCATCGTCACTCGTGTTGTCACAGAAACTCTTATGCCAGGGGGATAACATTGTTGTTCCTTCTAAATTACTCTCAGTTGGAAAGTTCCGTTTCTTGAGGACTTTGAAAGTGACACCTTCGTATTCTTAAAATTCCGAAAATTGGAATTTACTTTACACAGTTAATAGAGCAATTTTTAACGAAATTTCGAAAGTAGTTTAGGACTGTTTTGCATTTGCTTTACTCTGTTCTGTGATTGGTCCAAAAAACTCGCACCACTCTCTCAACCAATCAGATGAAACTGAGGAAAACCGATCTCGACTTGGTCGCCGCGTTTTCACGCTTTAAGCAGTTTGGTTGGTTTTACTTTGGGTTCTCATTGGTTCTTAAAAGGATTTCTCTTTCTTCTGATTGGCTGCTGTGATAACTTTGGTTTTGGTTTTACTACACTCAATTGAAAAGCGTTCTGTTTAGGATCCAGAATGCATTGCTGAGAAACAAATGTCGACACGTAATAGCTGGCCATTCACAATTTCTCGGGCTAAATAATTCTCTTCGGTAATTAATTTTTATAAATAACAGTGTACAGTATTCATTTTGACACATTAAGGTACCGCTTCTAGTCTGGAATTAAGTGAAGTAGTTAATTCTGTTTTAACAGAGCAACTGACAGAATATGGCATGCTGTATTAACAATGAATATATCTTTTTGACTTGTTTGAGTTTCTGTTTTGAAAAGCATACTCAAGGAAAAAATATCATAATTTTCAATAATTTTCGAATATTTAGATCGATCCTTTGTGAGAACAAATCACAACTTGCATCACATTGTGAGGTTTTTACGATAATTGATTTTTACCTTCTTTCCTAATTGATCCTTTGCATTCTATGTAACAAAATGAAGCAGTTGAAGCGCGAACGAGCGATCGTCGTGCGATCAGAAATGAAATATTGAAATGCGTCTCTATGCGGGTGAACAAAATACGTTGTAAAAAATTCACGCCTATGGTTAATTATTACTAATAGTAGAGAAACCATCTGCCACACCTCGTCAGCTCATTGTTTTTTTTCTAAAATTATATTACGAAAAAACCGATTTTCTTTAGTTTTATTACTTTAAAAATAGCATTATTTAAAACATTTCAAAAGAGCAAGTCTTTTTCATATGCTGCCATGGATTACCTCTTTGAAATTGACAGTGAATGACTACGTTTTTCTCAAAGCGACATCCTAATATTTGATCACTTAGCAGATGAAGAGTTTCCCAAAGGTGAATCCATCGCATGGTTGCCCGATGACGCGATGATTCTAATTTATTGAGTGAGACTTTCATCATTGCCGATTCAGGCAGTACACAAAGCATGTGTCATATATAATCCTAGCACTGAAGCGTATCATCCTAATGCCTGAGGTTCGATACCTCATGGGAACTTGAATTGCATGATTCTTGTCCTTCCTTGGCCTCTACTCGTGAGAAGACAAATGGCCTGTTTCGTTATTTCAATGCCCATATCAACCTTAACCATCTTTTTTAGGAGCAAATCTCATTCTTTGAGTGAGAAAGTTTCTCGCAGATGAGAATGGCAAAATGATAAAAAGAGAACCAAAACAGGGACCTCGGGAATAGACGCGCAACCCCGGGAAATCACGGACGCCGGAGTGGCATGCGTGAGAGTCAGTCCCACCTGCGTTAAAGCCACATGTGCAAAGCAAGGGGTGAGCCTTGCACGCACGCATGCCACTTTTAGGAAACGCATGACAAAGCGGCCAAAATGGAATCCCAGGTTCACTAGACCCAAGGGATCTCGGGAATAGACGTGCAACTCCGGGAAATCGCGGGCGCCGGAGTGGCATGCGCGAGAGTCAGTCCCACCTGCGTTAAGGCCACGTGTGCAAAGCAAGGGGTAGCATTAGCCATGTGCAGTCTTAAATGCTATTTTTGTAAATAACATTACACATTTTGACACCTTAAAAAGTCACCGCTTCTAGTCGGGAATAAGTGAAGTAGTTGATTCTGTTTCAACAGATCAGAGCAAGTATAGAAGAATCATGCTGTTTTAACGATGTATATATTATTTGGATTTGTTTGAGAATTTGTTTTGAAAAGCCTACTCAAAGAAAAAAACACGATAATTTTCAAAACCCGACCATAATCTAATTTGGGCATAATTTGGAAAAAAAATCGAGCACTGCTGGTAGCATAATATGCTACTTTTACTAGCAGAATCTATAACGGCGTACTCGTGGTCACTAGTGATCACTCGTGCGTACTTTTAGACACGACTCCCTTGAACTGAGGTCCACCGTATTCCTGAACAAAAACCACAGTGGGGGGGGGGGGGGGTAAGAATTATATGCATGATCCATTTTATCCGCACATACATACAAATCCAAAGGAATGGATCAACCATTTTAAAGTTTGGCAGCAAAACATGGATTTTCATTCATACTTGTCATTACTTAACCATATGTAATTGCAGAATTGCATGTCTTTGATCAGAATAATGACTACCTGATAATGTTATGCAAATTGTAGTCCAAAGTACTTATGGATCATGATTGTTGAGATTTGGAATGGGTTGTTAGAATACTTCAACATGGAGGAAATTAAGTGGTTTTAGATGTGTCATCCATTATTTAGTGTGTAAATCGCTCATAACCAGACATTTTGAGAAGTTTTTCCTTTATCCCATTGGAAAGTTATGCTTTTGTGGAAGTAATTTACATGTAATTAAAATACCTTCAAGGGGGAGGGCAGATGGGAGAAAGATCTTGTGACAAGGGAGAGAGCATTTTCTCATAGATGATGAAGATGAGCAAAGTATTTTAGCTTTTGTAGGCTCTAGTTTTGGTCTTTAATTTACTGGGAGGCTCAGTGCCCTCCCCTAGATCACCTCTGGTGGGCAGGGACACCTCTTCACGTCACTAGGGACCTATAGCAGTCAGGATGGCAACACCAAGGAAGATGAATGTGAAAATATGAATTTCTGCTTGTAGTCAGAAGTTCAAAAATGGCTGCATGTGTTTACAGTGTCTTACGGTGCTACACCTCAACTTCGGCCTAATGTATATATTAAGCAGCCTTGAGTTCCAAATTTGCCATTGTAGTTTCCTTTCACAGATAATGTAGATTTTGGTTATTTCACTTTGTTGTTTTGTGAATGAAAGCTGAGAAATATATAAAGTTTTAAAATGCATGTGCTGGCTATTGTTCTTCCCATCAGATGTTTTATTTGGCCACATCCCCGTTGCTGTCCCTGTTGTAGTTTGCAATAGATCCCTATTATGTGTCCTGGAGGAAATGTAAAATTATGTCTCCTTCAAGATCAAATCAATCTTCAAACCCAAATCATTACCCCTTGTATTGTACTTCTCCTTGGAAAAACAATAATACCTTGATTTTCCATTCTGGCAATCCTGGTTGAGGGCAGTTGTCGAGATATGCATTGAGATCCTGTTCAATGTGCTCAAACACAAGGGAAAGGTATTTCTCATGGCCTGATGGTGAAGTTGTATGAAAAACATCCAGAAGCCTAAAAAAAAAAAAGTAGAGGAACCCAATAAATCACGTTACTTACCCTAAAATCATTGGCACGAGATCATACTCTTTGCCTCTGATCTCGTGCATTAGTGCCATCATCTGATAGTCTATAATGGCATTGCTGATATCAGAGGCAAAGGCAAATACATTATATAAGTGCACTCCTGAAGGTAAGGGAATCTCCAATCTGTAGAATCAGACCGTTGAAGACTTAATGATCCCAACCTTCTCTGAGTGTTGAATTTTATCCCATGTACTGTTCTGTATCCTAGAATGACTTGAATGATATTACAGGTTACCTCTGGTGTTTGATCAAGGTTCCCTAACATATTATGTTTCTAGACCTAAATCCTGTCCTGCATGGAGCAAAGAACTGTAAAAGCCGAGTGCCATGCCCACGGGCACAAACCTATTTCACAGCCAGGGCTTGAGTTGCGACCTTGGAATATGGTATGAGTGTTCTAGTGTCACTGCATCTGTCAGTTATGCTAAAGGTCTTAGTATTAATTAAAAAAAAATGAATCACTGGAAGAGACAGGTTTCACTCAGAAAGAGTCTACTCAAAAGAAAGTCTACCTTCTTGTACCCCCCTATCCCACTCCTTGCAAAAATGACAGTGGGGTGTGTGGAATGATGATGAAGAAAGGGCTATGATACACATCTCGTGTCAGTCCTTACAATCGAGATTGCAATTTTGATGGTTGAAATTGAAACAGCCTGGTGACTTTGCATAACTTGATCTTTTTATAGAACACGACATGGACACCATTGTATATCTTGAAATGTGAGAAAAGCTAATCATCTCTATCTCTAATGACAGAACAATGAAACATTTCAGGGTCGTGCTCTTGGGTCCCACAAAATCAAAGACGTAGGTGTGAAATCACGTACACCGCAATGGACAATTATCGAGAGAAGATTCAGTGTTAGTAAGCATATGTTCTCAATAGTAAACGAAATACAGATAAGGGAGTCACTCCCGCAATAAAAGATGGCAATTGCCCTTCTCCATCACGGAACACCAAGAAGAGGATTTACTGTAGGCAAAATCCCAGCAAGACCCTCAAAGAGAGTGAGAAGATGGAAATATGCAACGATGTTTGAGTTATGGTACTTATTTGTTGAAGAATTCACTCGACCACTCGATGGGGAGTACAATCAAACTGTATTTTGACTAAAGGCGTTCATCTCATTGCTGAAACTCGATCTTCAAACATCCTAAACTTCCCAGGCCTGCGGAACGTTCAGTCAGGTCATCACCAATTGCCCCAATTTCGTTTAAAATTCAATAAAGGATTTCGAGGGAAGAATTAAAAATAAACAAAATTACTGTTTCTGTTGAATTATGTCGTTAACAAAATGTGATACTCATTTTCCTACGATTGCGGGCAGAACGATGGCTAAAATTTAATTAAGATGTTTAAGATTAAAATGGTGGAATCAAAAGGGATCGCGGTGGGCATGTAAATCATCGATTGATTTCCCGAGGAGATACAGGAAAAAGTCTTGTTTAGTCTAAATAAATCGTTGATCAAATTTCTTACCTGTCAACTCTAGAACCAAAAAAAAAAAAAAAAAAAACGGGGAAAGAATGCCCGTTAAGTGACAAGCGTTATCGCTTATGCCGTCTTTCTGTCACTGAACTCCGACAGTTTTCGATTTATTTTGAATTATAAACAAGCCTTCTAGTAATCCCACAGGAATGTAAAATCCTTCATCAAATCTTCTTCTTACTGTGTTTGCTCGTATTCACATCGAGGTAAAACACCGCGTTGAAAGGTCGAGATGAACATCACTCAATCCCGTTTCAGAAACATGAGACGTCATTATAATGTAAACAGCGCTTCCAGAAACAATTTGTTGCGAGTATTAGCGAGCATAAATGTCAGAAAAACAGCGATCTTTTGAAAACCTGTTCCATTTTGTCAACAAAAGTGTGTAAAACAGAGCTCTGCAGCGACAAAATCGAAGCGATCGGCAAGTCCAGTGGTGAAAGGTGATTTAAATTCACCTTCAACCTCGCGGGAAGTCGCTCAGCCAATCAGAGTATCGTTCGTTTGGTAACGTTCTCTTCCGGTGAAAGCAACAACAGACACAACTTCCGTTTTTTGAAAAGCCCTCAGCTCGCCGGGCAACACATAGTCTCCTTCGCAGCCGTTTTTAGTCTCGCCACGCAACGCTTCTCCACACAAACGGCTGCTCACATTCGAACAACATTCCTTTCCGCTACTTCAACCAATCACTATTTGGGTTACATATGTTGAGAACTGTACGCGCCAAAATAGTCTAACCAATCATATTGTTTGTTTCATCTTCGAGTTCAAAGCTTTGAAAATGGCGTCCTTTGAAGAAGCGTTTAATGTTGTTAGTAATACATTTCGAATTCCTAGTTTAAATGCGCAGCAAAAAACTGGAATTAGGAAAATAGTTGAGGAAAGAAAGGATGTATTTGTCAATCTTCCTACTGGTTTCGGGAAATCTCTCCTGTATGAAGCACTACCACTCGTGTTTGATCTTACCTCACAAGAGCCTGGTCATATCGTCGTCGTTTTCTCACCATTGGGGAAAGCCTTATGAACGACCAAGTGTCCCATTTGAGGGAGCTAGGGCTAAAAGCTGGTAACATAAGTTCACTTGAGGTGGTAAACGCACTCGTGTCGAAAGCGGCGAATATTCCTTAGTTTACGGATCCCCTGAAGCGTGGTTAAGGAACGAACGCTGGAGATTTATGCTGACGAACTCTGTGTATTCCATGCCAAAAAACTCTGTGCCACTGCCGTCGATGAAGCGCATGTTGTAAGGCAGTGGTAAGTGTTTCAATAAAAACGAGTCTGCAGCAAAATGTTATTTTACATGTATGTTTTAAATTAAGCAGTATAAGGGAAAGGACAATAAGAATGTAAATATTGTAAATAGAAAATGTAAATAGTTTAGTCAGTATTAGTATTACACTGTGGTCTTATTTTGGTTATCGTTATTTTATTCTGTCTGTGTTATATTACACATGATCACCTGTAAAAATATTGTGTCTAAATACAAGACATTATCATCGCAGTATACACTTCTGAGTGCTTCAGATTACCAATAAAATTGATATTGGGTGCCATGGTGTAGCCTATTTGATTGTCACTACTACATAGATAAAAGCTAAACTTTTTAAAATTTTATACCCCTAGACCCTAAAAGGAAGTAAATGTCCCATCAACCTATTAAAACTATGCTTGAAACTAACGTCATTTAGGGAACTTAGTCTGACAGGACCTGTCCCGACACAAATAAAACCTAAAAGTTCTAAGATGGTAGACCCCTAGACCCTAAAATGGAGATAAATGTCCCATCAACCTATTAAAAACCTATGCTTGAAGCTAACGTCATTTGAATAACTCAGTCCAATAGGACCGTGAAAGTCCTGGCAATGTTAAAGGAGCTAGAGACTACAGCTTTCTACATGTTCCTTAGCACTGAATGACATTAGTATTGGTATTGTTAAATTATTAAAATTAATAAAGTTTTCATTATATTATTATTAGAAATTTCATTATAGATTAATGCTGTCTACTTTCCTTTTGATGTGTTGGGGAACATCACAAGATAATTAAATGGAAGCCTTCTGTGAGTCTTACTTCAACCTTCTGAACATGAAAAATGCAGTAGAAAGTAAGGAAAGTCAAAATAAATCAAATGTTGCTGATGTTGTGCAGTATATGGATAAGAACATGGAACTGGAATTCTATTTTGGCTGGCTTACTGATGAACTGAAAGAGTCAGGAAAAAACAGAAAGAACTATTATTTATTGCCAGACTATAAGATAATGTGGTTTACTTTATGCTACCATTAATGTTTTACTTTAATGTTTATTGGAAATGATTCAAAACATGTGCTTGTTGAAATGTTGCATTCCTGCACTCCTGAAACCAATAAGGATAACATTTTGGAGTCCTTTTACAGAGTGGTGGAAATCACTGTAGGGGAGGGGGTTGGGGAGAACAGTACAGCTTCTTTGGCCCTCCTAAATTGTGGTAAGAAAATGAGTGATCTAATAAATTCATCATATTTTTAAATCAGATTACTGGTCAATTTCAATGTCTGATTAGTGACATAGATTGTGTGCTACTCATACTCTATCATAGCAATTGAAAGTTTTGTCATGTGAAGTCACAAAAGATGGAACATCTGTTTGAGATTAGATACATTTCACTTGTGAAGAAAATACTGTATACATGTACATGTAATAGAGAAAAGTAATTTATGATAATGGTCTGAAGTTTAATTAAGAATGCTATGAAAGATTCCATGGGTTATATTGACCAATTGATTCTTTGAAAATTGAATCTCTTCATTGGTGCTGCTGCCAGTATCAAATTGTATTCTTCTTGCATATTGAGCAAAATGTTAGACTGCTATTAGTCATTATTCAGTGAGATTGCAAATCTCTCAGACTTTTAAATAGATCAGATTCGTATGAAGACATTTATATCAACTTCATTTATATCAGTAGTTGCAGCACCTGGGTACTTCTTGGGTTAAAATCTGGGCTAACAGACTTTTTCAGGGTCCTGTTTTGACATTTTTTGGCTGTAACAGTTTGTCATCATTGGCACATACTTGTCACTAGACTCTCATATATTGTACATTTGTGTTGTTCCAGACTATTCATAGACTACTTAACACTGCAGTGGCATACTGAATAGACATTGTGAATTCTCAAAAGCTATGGACTACAGAATTCAATTTCCCATGAGGCAACAAAAAAATGTTTTGTTTACTGTTTATCTAGCTCTGATACCCCTGAGCATGTTTTTCTTGTGTTTGTTTATCCAGTGATAATTTTGAGGCATCTAAATCAATACACCATTAGAACCAATAGGAAATCTTGCCGGAGTATAACGTCCCTCTTGGCTGATCGTGGTAGAAATATTAGAATTGGCTGTAGCATTAGAGGTACAAGTCGTATTGATCAGATCGAATTGTAAACATTTCGAGGAGTTCTCACGGCACGAAGCTTGGATTTCTCCACCGTCGCTCTCAACGCTCAATAAGCGCTTCTTTCTGGGAAGTTCTCGATCCTTGAAGATTCCCTTCAATTCATCTTTGAACTCTTCAAGATGAACAGAGGCCTTTTTGAACTTGATCAATCGTCGGTAGCAAGCTTTACAAACTGACAACTCGCTGGTCGCTGAATAGCAGCTCACATTCACATCCAGACAGGAACTAACATTCGCCGGAAAATCAAAAGAACTTTTTCCAAAAACATAAATTTTTTCTTTTGTCTCAACTGAGGTGGAACAAATAAAAGAACGATCACTTTGCAAATCCTTCTTCAGGGTTTCCTCCAGAAAGAAACTACGATGAAATGCAGAATTTGAAAACGCAGGAATAACGATAGTGATTACAATCTCTTGTGCTCTGATTGGTCGCATAAGAAACAATGTCAGCGATCTCATTGGTGCAAAGACAACAAAGGGAAAGGAATGTTGTTTGAATGTGAGCAGCCGTTTGTGGGGAGAAGCGTTGCGTGACGAGACTAAAAACGGCTGCGAGGGAGACTAGGCAACACACAGGTCTCTTCGGAATCTAATCGACATTTCGTGAAGATCATCGTACAGTAGAAGGCAAAAGAACATTGTAAAAGGACTGTGATTTATACCATTAAGCACCGTAATTACTCCTCATTAAAGTGCTGAAGCCCTTAATTATGCGATGTACAAACATGTTTTTTAGTCGAAATAAATTTCTGACATGCTGCCTCAAAGACAATTACAACATACCAATGCATCCTACACTATACATAACATCTTGCCTCTATATTCTACTGAATATTTTGAGCTTAAAGTTGCGCAAATAAAAGCGTGAAACCCTAGGTTTTCAAGCTTCTCGGAATGCAACGATTAAACAAAAGATGAATTTTAATCATGTATTTTTTTCTGATGGCCAAATTTAACGACTATAAATCCCTTCTCAAATTTTTTCTTTGAGTTAAGTTAGATTGTTTAGACTTTATTAGGATCGCATCGATGATAGAAGCGCAGAAAAATGAAAAATAATATTAAACAGACATATTATTGACCATGGGAAGGGCTTGGGGTTTCGCAAGATTCTTGGGGGGTTTGCATGGGAAAGCAAGACACCAAGAATTCTGGATCTCCCAATTATCACTTAAAATTCAGTAGTTGCAGTTTAAACAAGCAAGAGAAATTATTGATCCTACCTTGCAACGTTTTCATGCGCGAAATTGTCGATCTGCTTGAGAAGAGCTATTTCGCGAATGGTGGATAGTGGCATTCCTTCATCGCCGTTGTTTACAATTCTCACTCTCTTTAAGCCACGAAACGGCCTTCGTTTTGAAGATCGCGGGCTTTATAGACAGTACCATATGCATCGTTGCCGATCTCCGCCACCTCTTCATACTTCTGGGGCATTGCTCAGAATTTCGAAGCAATCTGCGAGGATCAGGCTTTCATATTCTTTGATGTGCTTTGTTCACTTTAGCGTGACATGGCGATGCCTCTGGGGTTGACAAAAGATTCTCTCCCGTCTTATCGCGTTGGCCAACTGTAAGGATTGCCACCAAATCCTAAGAATCCGGTCTTCAATCTTCCATGGAGGTGAGCCTTCTGTTGCAGAGACCTGAGCTAAAGACAGAATCGGATCGTCCACTAAAAGAGTTAAGAGATTTGATAGTGCTTCATAAAAGGAAAGTAAATATTCAACTTTAATTCCGCTCCAGTCTCGGAGGAATTGGGGGCTGCATACGGTTTCAATTCAAACAGGTATTTTGATCAAACAATGCCTAAATAGAAGAATAATCACATTTTTGCCTAAATCAGCCGGCCAAATCGCGATCTTCACGCTAGTCCTAAACATAACTTACTTTGATCAAGTACACAACCCTGAGCTTGAATGAATGAAAAAGTGTGATCAAACCTTTAAAATAAACCTGTGGTTGCAAGGTCCGCTGCCCCGACCACGTGTGCGCGGTTACGTCTATTTATTTCCGGTACTTGAACTTGAACTTTATTTTTATTTAGACACGGTAAATCTATCAGATAAAATAATAATATTATTACAATCTATTATTACAGTTACAATCTATTTTAATCTAAATAAACATGATCTAAAATTTAAAAGTGAAATAGAAAAAATAAAGAAATTCTGCTTTACATAGATGCCGTGTGTGTTTTGTCGATTCAGACGAAGAAATTGCGACAACCATTTCGGAAGGATTGAAGTGATTTTGCTTGCCGCAATTCAGGGGACAAGCTATTCCAGATAACCGCTCCGTTATAGCTAAAGCTATTTTTCAGGAAATTGGTGCGGGGCAATGGAACAGCTAGTTTGTTTTCAGAGTTCCTTAGATTATATGGCGGATCATATTTAGTGGAAAGAGAACCAAGATAGTCGGGCGCAAGACCATGTATAGATTTATAGACCATGGTGGCCACTTGTATTTGTCGCTGAGTATCTAACCGTCTCCAGTTAAGTTGCACAAAAAGAGGATCAGCGCTTGTGTCATAACTGGAGAAGGTCAGAATACGGGCAGCCCGGTTTTGCAACTTTTGGAGCTTATTCGAAAGACCCTTGTTACAATGCCCCCAGACCTCGCTGCAGTAATTAAAGTACGGTTGAACTAAGACATTGAAAACGGACTCAAGCGTGGTTCGATTAACAAAAGGCCTACAACGTTTAATTGCTCCAATGCCCGATGCGATTTTCTTGGCTATTTTTTCAATGTGCATACATGACGAGCTTTGCCCACCAAAAAAATTTATGCAAATTAGGCTTAGCCGGATCTGAGTTCCGCCTGGCAATTATTAACTGTAAGAGAAGATCTCAGTTCGCGCCCACAGCACGTTCAAGGTGTTGCGGATGAAGTTTCTGTAATTACTTTTTGGCACTTTTCGGCGTCAAAATTGCATAGTTTGGGTAACCCAAAACCCTTAAGCTGACCTTTCTTGTCATAACACGAATGTTTTCCAGAAAGGGACACGCGGTAATGTCGGTGTCTCTCGTGTGCAGGCATTTTTCCAGGTAAAACCCTCGCGTGGAATCAACTCATGTTTAATTTAACGCTCCTTTTATGCGCACAATGTAAGCCAAAGCAATTTTATAGTTAAACGTAAAGATCAGAATATTTTCTTCTAAGGATGATAAATGATCGACGCTGAACTAAATTATACGTTGAAGAAAATGCAAAACGGCATAACATGTAAAAGAGGAAATTTGGAAAAATACGAAGTTACGAAACCATGAAAATCTTCGATTTTTAAGAAAGGAAATTTTTATAATTCCAAGCTAAGTAAGCTTTTCTAGTGTTTCATTCTTTAAGGCTTTGTGTAGAGCGGGGCCTTTGTTTTATAAACCGTAAAACTTAGTGAGAAGTCGAAAGGGCTCGCTCTTGGTTATGATACCAAAGAGTAGAGGGACACCACGCTGATCTTCCAGGTGTTTGATCATCGTCGCCGCTCGTGGTGTACTTCGCTACTTAGGTGAGCGAGATCGACGTTCTTCCTCTCTTTAATTCTGACAGCTGTGTGAAAGACCTGGTCCTTACAATGAAAAACGGTCGATTGTGCTTTTTCAGTGGCGGCTTTAACGCTCGTCCATATTCAGCGCTTATCCTAAACATGCATGGCATCTCTAGCTATCTACAAGACACGCTGCGATGTATTATTCGTCCATGTTCAACACAACTGCGCTAGTGAGATAGAGAATCGAAAGATCACATTGTTGCGCTCGAAGAAGTGCGCTAAGTTTGCCAAGTTCTACAATGGACAACAGATCGTACGGCCTCCCGCAAGAATAAGGACAAGGTCTATCAGTTACAAGCAATGGATAAGTGGAATTGTAAAAAGTTTTAATTCGTCCGTGCATCGAAAGGCCGATGGTATGTAATTTTGCTCTTTACCGTTCTTCACACACTCGAGTAGCTGTTAAAATTAAATTTAATTGCGGGTTGTGCAGTCAAAATATAACGTCGCCCAACATGGTTTTAGTTAAACCAGTGTCTTCTGAGGCGCTTCCACCAAAATAATTTTGAAGGGAACAACAGCGCTAACCGATTTAATATCTTCTCAAGAACATGTCAAAGTCTATTAAAACGCAGAAATTAAAAATAGTAAGAATTGGTGGTTCATGTTAAAAATCATTAAAGAACAGTTCTCAGTTTGGCTCGATAGTGCTGTCACTTTGCACTAGTTGTTCATAGTGACTTACTCATTACTTTCAGTAGGTTCTGTCCTCGTGTACCGGTTCACAAGAGCCGTTACAAAAGACCGAACAATGCACAACAGCTCACCAGTGACTCCTAAACAAAGAAAGAACAATGGTAATTCTCTTGTGAACCGGTACACCAGGACAGAACCTTTCAGTATTTGTTCGAGCTTTTCTTCGACGAAATAGGGGACATACAAGAAATCGCAATTCACCTCTAAAACAAAAATAATAAGCTCTCCCAATTGGACACCAGATATGACTGCGTAGTAATTATTGTGTAGTACGCGAAGTTGCAGTGTGAGAAAAATGAGTGAGGAAAATAATTCTAAGTGTTGTACAGCGCGGTTTTTAACATAGATTACCTAGCTAAATGACCTGCTTGTCTTAGATATTTATGATAATATAGGAAGGTCCCCAAGGAATACTAATAACCCGGCGTGTAATTTTGTGATTGACAAAACCTGATAACTCAGGTTTATGTTTGAAAGGGCAAATCATTTAGTACATTTCACTCCAGAAGTAAATAATCTCTTAACTTTCGTAATTATTATTTTGGTTTCAGGCAAATGGCGTCGAGTTGAAAGATACTAAGTTCCTGAAACATACATCCAAGCTTTGTTAGCAGGCATGCCGAATGCTTTTATAAACGTGCGAGGGTAAAAATACATTTGCGGCCCCCTGTATGGAGAGAAAAATCCAAAGTTTTTTATTACAGGGATGGTAGAGTGAATGATGTTATTTCTGGTCTGAGTCATCAAAGTTCTGTACCATTAGAGTGAAGAAAGGCTATCGGGGGAATATGGAGGTTGCTGCAAGTAGTAGCTGTTAAACTCTCAACAAGCTTTACAGGCGGCCAATTAAAGAGCATGGGGCAAGAAATCAAGCACGATTCTCACCCAGTAAACTAAAATGGTTGTTGGAAATTGAGATGGACGAGCAACCAGAGAATTTGAAGTAATCTGGTGGCCTGATCTTTTCTCAGGCACTAAAAATGGGAAACTGACCTTGCGATTTTATGTTCCTAAAGTGATACTTTGATTTCAATGATGTGTAGTACACAGTCTAGTTGACTTGTTCGTCATGTTTCCATAAATTTAGTAGCTGTTTCTTGGCAGTTTTTGTAAGTTTGTTTTAAAAAACGATAAAATGTGTTTTGCATTTAGAGGAACAAACTTGTCTGTAGAAGGCTAAGATTAAACCCTGAATACAGCAAAATGACCCTGTAATATTAATGCAATTCATGTCTAGCTGGGCGCACTATACTCTGATGCCCTTCATTCTGTTGTAACCAAATTCAGAGGAAAAAAAAACACCTGGAGAAACTCTTAGAGGGATAATATCTGTGGACTTTCACCATTTCTATGGTCATCAGGAATGACAGAATAAAGCAGTAACTGTTCACAAAGTCTTAATTCACTTAACTGAAAGAATAATGAGTTGGAGGGAACTATAGATCATTTTTTTCCAAGCATCTCTAATAATTCATGATGGAAATAGTAATAACATTGATAACAATAATAATGATAATAATGATAATAATAATAATAACAATGATAACAATAATAATGATAATAATAATAATAATAATAATGATAAAAATATTTACAATAGTTAGAGAAATAATGTTCATTATCCTGATGGTTATAATTCCTATGATTATTTCCATTAATCTAATCATTATTATTATCATTCATATTACTATTATGATTATTTCAATGTTTATCTATGAACAAAATAGTGTTATTGTTAGTCTAGCTGAATGAGTGTCCAAGTGATTGAAACTGGGGCAAAAACAAATTAAGAAAAGACAGAAAAACCCCAAAAACTGTTCAGGACTGCAATTCTTGAGTTGGCTCATTGTGAAAGGTTTTGGGACTTCATTAAGCTAGTGCTGTCTGTAGTGGGCCCTGTGTCAAAGAGAGAAGAGTAGCAGCTGAATTAATAATAATAATACTAAGGACAATGATAGCATTGATTGACCAAAGTCACCCTATGACTAATAACAGATGATACATGACAAACAGCATAAGCAACACACTTTCAAAACAAAAAGAGCAAGCTAAAATTGCCATCAGATAAAAATAACTGTCCATAAAAGACTGACAGCATAGAGCTGAAAAAAAAATAGGGACTGGTTCTGCCATCAGATAACAACAGTCCATAGACTGACCACCCAAGAGAAACAGAACAGATCGGTGGTTCTGCCATCAGATAACAACAGCCCATAATGGACTGACTACCCAAGAGAAACAGATCCACCTGTTAGTTCTGCCATCAGATAACAACAGTCCATGGACTAACTACCCAATAGAAACAGAACTAGGCAGGTGGTTTTGAATCAGAAAACAACTATTTAAGACCTCTGTACAATGTGTCTCAGAAAATCTTCTGCATTCTAACAATCTATTGAAGAGACAAACTATCAGAAACACTTGAATTTCTATTTGGGGGGAGGGGGGAGGAATTAAATGAAAATCTACTTGCCTCAGCATGCCATCCTCACTGAGCAGCCTATTTCAATTTGAAAATGATGATCACAATCATAAAGATAATGATAATGATAACAATAACAAATCATTATTATTATCATTTATATTACTATTATGATTATTTCAATGTTTATCTATGAACTAAATGGTGTTATTGTTAGTCTAGCTGAATAAGTGATTGAAGTAATTGAAACTGAGACAAAATAATCTCAAGAAAAGCCAGGAAAACCCCAAAAACTGTTCAGGACTGCAATTCTTGAGTTGGCTCATTGTGAAAGGTTTTGGGACTTCATTAAGCTAGTGCTGTCTGTAGTGGGCCCTGTGTCAAAGAGAGAAGAGTAGCAGCTGAATTAATAATAATAATACTAAGGACAATGATAGCATTGATTGACCAAAGTCACCCTATGACTAATAACAGATGATGCATGACAAACAGCATAAGCAACACACTTTTCAAAACAAAAAGAGCAAGCTAAAATTGCCATCAGATAAAAATAACTGTCCATAAAAGACTGACAGCATAGAGCTGAAAAAAAAAATAGGGACTGGTTCTGCCATCAGATAACAACAGTCCATAGACTGACCACCCAAGAGAAACAGAACAGATCGGTGGTTCTGCCATCAGATAACAACAGCCCATAATGGACTGACTACCCAAGAG
>NC_142524.1:8364574-8372074 GCF_964205215.1 Stylophora pistillata | reverse complement strand
ACCAGCACTTCTGTCAGGGAGCGACAGTGAGAGATTGGGACTTATCAAAGTACTTGCAGATGAAATCCATTCCCTATCCTCAGAGGTAGAAAACAGCATTGCTGAACACTGCAAACCCCCAGGGCTCCAGTCTACCCGTACCTGGGAATTTGCACCGCAGCCTGTAGAATCAATTCCAGACCCGAAGATGAATATGGCCTGCAACCATCTTCGACAACTCCATGAAGCCACAGCCAACCCATGCAATCCTCCACCTTCGCCATCAAAGCCAATCAAAGTTCTCTCAACCCGACAGCTCCCACCTCCGGGCCAGTTACGTAAGGAGGACATTCTTGACCAGTACGCCAACACCTTCGAAGGCCTTGGTGAGCTTGGTCCACCTGTTCATTTTCAAATAGATGAGAGCATACAACCTGTGCAGATGCCAGTTCACAGAATACCAGTAGCAAAGCGAGAGCGTGAAAAACAAGCCTTGGATCGTTACGTAGAGCAAGGGGTTATCGCCAAGGTAAACGAACCAACCGCCTGGTGCTCCAACGAGCTTATCCGAGAAACACCAAAGAAGTTCAGAGTGTGTATAGATCCAAGTCAAACAGTTAACAGGGCCATCCACCGACCAAAACACCAGATGCCTACCCTAAATGAACAGCTTCATAAGCTTAGTGCAGCAAAATGCTTCTCCCTAGTTGACGTCAAAGAAGGCTTTCTCCACATTCCCCTCGATGAGGACTCCTCGTGGATGACCACCATGCACACAACATATGGCAGATACAGATGGCTTCGTCTGCCCTTTGGTATTACCAGCGCCCCTGAAGAGTTCCAGATGAGGCTGACCACCGCCCTAGAAGGCCTAGAAGGCATCATATGCATTGCAGATGATATCCTAGTATATGGAGAAGGAAACGACTATGAAGAAGCTCAAAAAGACCACGACAGAAGATTCATTGCTCTGATGGAATGCTGTCATCAAAAGAACATCAGACTCAATGCAGCCAAACTTCAGTTCAAGCTTAAGGAACTCAAATTCATGGGCACTATTATTTCTGATAAGGGAATGAAACCTGACCCTGACAAGGTAGCAGCAATAACACAGCTACCGCCTCCAGAGAACAAGGCAGCACTCCTGCGCTTCATTGGCATGGTCAACTATCTGTCACCCTTCTGTGCAAACCTGAGCTCGGTGATACAACCTCTACGAATGCTCACCCAGGAAGCTGTACCTTTCATCTGGTCCAACGCTCATGATAATGCATTCACTAAGGCGAAGCAACTGATCTCCTCAGCCCCAGTCTTAGCCTACTATGATCTCCACAAGCCAGTTGTACTTCAAACGGATGCCAGTGATTATGCCCTGGGCGGTGCACTTTTACAACCCAACGACAATGGTAAGCTGCAACCCGTCGCTTTCACATCCTCCAGCATGAGTACCACGGAACAGCGTTACTCCCAGATCGAAAAGGAGTGCCTGGCAATATGCAACTGCTTTCAGAAGTTTGACCAGTGGTTATATGGCAAGGCTGACATTGTAGTCCACACAGATCATCAGCCTCTCGAAACCATACTAAAGAAACCATTGAACAAAGCCCCAGCCCGTCTGCAAAGGATGCTGATGAAACTGCAACGATATCGGTTTCAACTAACATACAAGAGAGGAGCGACACTCCACCTGGCTGACACTCTATCTCGGGCAGCCCTTCCACAGCCAACATCAGCGAGAGTAACACACTTCGACGTCTTCCGAATGGAGTTGGAGTCCGAGCAGAACCGCCGCAACCCAAGGCTGGAAGAGAGCACCGAGAACCACTTACGTGAACAGACAAGCAAAGACGTCACACTGGCAGCTCTATACAAAGTCATTGTCCATGGATGGCCTGAAGACAAATCAGTCCTCTCTGAATCCCTACGTCCCTATTGGAACTACAGAGACGAACTATCAGTGAAGAATAGCATAATATACAAAGGCACGCAAGTCATGGTACCCCAGTCTATGCACAAAGAAATGCTTAGGAAAATCCACGCCAACCATTTTGGAGCAGAATCGAACATACGCATGGCCCGAGAGGTTCTCTTTTGGCCAGGGATGAGAAAATCAATACAAGACATGTGTGACGCTTGTGGCACCTGTGCCCAATACGGTACGACCGCACCAAAAGAACCGATGAAATCTCTACCGATACCTACAAGGCCCTGGCAGATAGTAAGTCAAGATATCTGTGAGCTCCACAACCAAAGTTACCTAGTAACTGTGTGTCACTTCTCGGACTGGATTGAGGTAGACAAGCTGGGAGATACCCTATCCTCCACGGTCATCGAGAAAACAAAAGCCCACTTTGCCCGATATGGTGTCCCAGCAATCTGCCACACCGATAACGGTCCACAGTTCATAAGCGACCAGTACAGGAAGTTCTCTGTGGAATATGGTTTCAAGCACACCACTTCCTCCCCGTACCACCCCAAGGGCAACGGCAGAGCAGAAGCTGCCGTTAAAGTTGCAGAGTCCATGTTAAAGAAAGCAGATGATTTCCACACTGCTCTACTTCTGTACAGAAACACTCCACCTCAAGGACACACATACTCACCTGCTCAGCGTATGTTTCTGCGACGCACTGCCACCACCCTGCCTACCACGGATCATCTGTTGGCACCTGCCATGATCAACTTTAGCATCGTAAAAGAAGACATCCTTAAGAAAAGGCATGACAGCAAAGCATACTATGACAAGTCAGCCGGAGTGGAGCACCAACCAGTCAAAGTTGGCAGCTACGCCTATGCCAAGCCACCTCCCCGCCATCGCGAAAAACCATGGATCTATGGGGAAGTCATCAAGGAAGACAACGGACGGTCCTATACTATTCGTACCTCTCATGGTACCACGATCCGCAGGAACAGAGTACAACTGAAACCCGCCGCACCACCACCACCTATTCTCCAACCTCAGATAGTAGTCAACCGAGCCACAGTAGATGCGACAGCTAACTCCACCCCTGCTCCACATCCTTTCAAACACGCCGAAGTCAATCCGCAGGGCGAACAGAAGACCCACGAGCACCCGAACCCAGCAGCAGATGCAGTACCAGAAACCTCCCTGAGAGAAGCAGAACCCATAGCAGGTTCCTCTACGCCGTTGAAGCAGACGAGATCTGGGAGAATAATCAAACCCCCAGAAAGACTGAAAGACTATGTCACAGACTAGGCCTTCTCAAACATTGCCTATGAACACTCTGTAGCGTTTTTAAGACATGTTATTTTTTTTTTTTCTTTTCTTTTTTTCAACGGGGGGGAGATGTTGGTCAGCGGTTTCCCGTATGATGGTCAGAGCACGTTGTTGTAGTCCGCCATGTTGGATGGCGTAACGAATAAAGTATAGTTCTGTTACTAGTACTGGCTTCTAGACTCTTTAAGGTGGCACACCCAAAAGTGCAGTATAACCCAGCATTTTTGTATTTTTAAATTCTTTATATGATCGTAGTCAGTAGTCTGTACTTTAAGGTGGCACACCCAAAAGTGCAGTATAACCCAGCATTTTTGTATTTTTAAATTCTTTATATGATCGTAGTCAGTAGTCTGTACTTTAAGGTGGCATACCCAGAAGTGCAGTATAACCCAACATTTCTGTATTTTTAAATTCTTTTTGTGATCGTAGTCAGTAGTCTGCACTCTAAGGTGGCACACCCAGAAGTGCAGTATAACCCAGCATTTCTGTATTTTTAAATTCTTTATATGATCGTAGTCAGTAGTCTGCACTCTAAGGTGGCACACCCAAAAGTGCAGTATAACCCAGCATTTCTGTATTTTTAAATTCTTTATATGATCGTAGTCAGTAGTCTGCACTCTAAGGTGGCACACCCAAAAGTGCAGTATAACCCAGCATTTTTGTATTTTTAAATTCTTTATATGATCGTAGTCAGTAGTCTGTACTTTAAGGTGGCACACCCAGAAGTGCAGTATAACCCAACATTTCTGTATTTTTAAATTCTTTTTATGATCGTAGTCAGTAGTCTGCACTCTAAGGTGGCACACCCAAAAGTGCAGTATAACCCAGCATTTCTGTATTTTTAAATTCTTTATATGATCGTAGTCAGTAGTCTGTACTTTAAGGTGGCACACCCAAAAGTGCAGTATAACCCAGCATTTCTGTATTTTTAAATTCTTTATATGATCATAGTCTGTACTTTAAGGTGGCACACCCAAAAGTGCAGTATAACCCAGCATTTCTGTATTTTTAAATTCTTTATATGATCGTAGTCAGTAGTCTGTACTTTAAGGTGGCACACCCAGAAGTGCAGTATAACCCAGCATTTCTGTATTTTTAAATTCTTTTTATGATCGTAGTCAGTAGTCTGCACTCTAAGGTGGCACACCCAAAAGTGCAGTATAACCCAGCATTGCTGTATTTTTAAATTCTTTATATGATCGTAGTCAGTAGTCTGTACTTTAAGGTGGCACACCCAGAAGTGCAGTATAACCCAGCATTTCTGTATTTTTAAATTCTTTATATGATCGTAGTCAGTAGTCTGTACTTTAAGGTGGCACACCCAAAAGTGCAGTATAACCCAGCATCTCTGTATTTTTAAATTCTTTATATGATCGTAGTCAGTAGTCTGTACTTTAAGGTGGCACACCCAAAAGTGCAGTATAACCCAGCATCTCTGTATTTTTAAATTCTTTATATGATCGTAGTCAGTAGTCTGCACTTTAAGGTGGCACACCCAAAAGTGCAGTATAACCCAGCATTTCTGTATTTTTAAACTCTGTATATGATCATAGTCATTAGGCTGTACTTTAAGTGGCACACCCAGAGACGCCCGTTCGTCAACAAGAAAAATTCCAGCGCATTTGAAGTTTGGATGGCCGAGGGGTTGGCGCCTATTCAAGGAAATACGGTTTATAGATTACTTGAGGCTGTGCGCGTTATTTTGTGTTGTTGCATAATTCATGTTATCTCGTATTGCCCAGTTTGTCAGGAAATCAGTCGTTGTCGTGTGTTTACGTCCTACAAAAACATTGCATCGGAAATTTCATGATCCAGCTTCGCAAAGAAATGTACCAGCTTTTGTTTTGCCTTGATTTATTCATTGATTTTTTTTTTCACAGCATTTTGTGTTTTGAAGTTCTCTTCCCGTCGCAGTTTGCAGGGCACCTTCTAGCAGTAAATGAAACTGTTTTTCAAATTTGTGTCTCAAATGACCATTTATTATTGTCGCTCTGCTGTAGATAGGTGAAGAGCTCAAAGAGCAGAACAGTTTGAGTCACAAGAATTTCTTCATGTTATATATCCCAGAAGCACTTAGGTATTACTCTGAATGCCAGGACTTCAGCCTGGGTGAACCAGAAAGGATAGAAAACACTTCCCTATTTTAACCATGAATGAAAACCTAAGTATGTTATATATCCCAGTAGCATTAAGGCATTACAATGAATGCCAGGACTTCTGCCTGGGTGAACCAATAAGGATAGGCAACAATTCCCCATGATTGTCAAAGAAACTAAGTATGTTATGTATTCCAGAAGCACCAAGGCATTACTCTTAATATCAGGACTTCAGCCTGGGTGAACCAGAAAAGATAGACAACACTTCCCTATATTAACCATGACTGAAAAGCTAAGTATGTTATATATCCCTGAAGCACTCAGGCATTAATTACACTAAATACCAGGACTTCAGCCTGTGTGAACCAGAAAGGATAGACAACACTTCCCAAGATTGACCATGAATGAAAAACTAAGTATGTTATATATCCCAGAAGTGCTCAGGCATTACACTGAATGTCAGGACTTCAGCCGGGGTGAACCACAAAGGATAGACAACACTTCCCTATAATATTCGTGAATGAAAAACTAAGTATGTCATGTGTCCTAGAAGCGTTCAGGCATTACTCTGAATGCCAGGACTTCAGCCTGATTTTCATTCATGATTAATATAGGGAAGTGTTGTCTATCCTTTCTGGTTCACTCAGGCGGGTGACGCGTCAGTTGGATCAGATTCGTTACCTTTACCGCCAGGACTTCAGCCTGGGTAAACCAGAAAGGATAGACAACACTTCGCTATATTAACCATGAATGAAAAGCTACGTATGTTATGTATCCCTGAAGCACTCAGGCATTACATTGAATGCCAGGAATTCAACCTGGGTGAACCAGAAAGGAAAGACAACATTTCCCTCTATTAACCGTGAATGGAAAACTAAGTTTGCTATATATCCCAGCTGAATGCTATATTAATCAAAGAAATATGACAAATATATATCTCAGAAGTGATCAGGCAACACTAAACAAAAGATTATTATTACAGGATTAAACTTCAAGAAAATAGATTTCTTTAAAAGAAAACAATGTTGACTGTGCCATACTACAATGGGTGCACACAATTTAAAAATTTAAATGTTATACATTGCATGCAGAGCACATAAATTGACATCACATGGTTCCTCTTCAAGGGGAAAGAGCAAGTCATGTCTTAACCCTGTCCATCTGAAACAGAGAAAAAAAATCAGTGAATTTAGTTTCCACCTTTGTAATCCAAACCTACCATATTTCTGCTGGTAACTGTCTGTCAAACTGAGTATCCCAAGTGAGATTTAAAGACATGGGTTCCAAATAGAAAGTGAAGTACCATACTGCAAGCTGGACGTTTTTATGCTAGTCAATACGGAAATGCAGAGTTGTACCTACCCCCTAATGTTTGCTTTGCTCTTTGGGAAACACTCAGCCCAGGCTTTCCCTCGAGGAACATCAGGACAGGCACATTCCTATCAATAAAGTGCACGTACGACTTAATAATGAATGAACTTGGCTAAAGTCATATAATATTCACTATTATTTGTAGATATATAATCACTGTTCACCACAGATAAAATATGTTCATGTTTGTGGACAGATTTCTGCCTTTCCATAAAGTCAAGAAAGCCAAGAAAGCTGTCTTGAATTGATTACAAATAAATTGCATCACAAATACCGGTAACCTGAAAATGTTTTGTGTTACTGTAGAATTCTGCTATGATGCATGTCATTTAGCAATTGCAGGTATAACCTACCTTAATAACTTTGCAGAATACACAGCACTGTTTCCAATCCGGCCTCGCTGGCAAAGTCCATTGATATATTTGTTAGCATCACCACCTTTTTGCTTGAGTAGCATAACATGGCTAGAAATGTAACATAAAAACATTGCAAAACTAAAAAAATATGAAGAGTCAAGATTGGCAGACAAATAACCTGGAAATTTAACGTAGGTACTAAAAGTTGGAATCACCTGAAACCAACGATGAAACCACCTGAAATTTACTTAGGCAGTGGAAGTTAAAGCCACCATTCATCAGCTATATCATGTCATTTGCAGTAAAATACCTTGCAAAAAATCCACATATATTTCACACTTGCAATAACAAAGACAGTGAAATTCTAGGTCACGCTATAAATTCGTCTCTGATTAAAAAGAAACACAATGTTCAATATTTCCTTGGGAAGTTTGAAAATCTTTAGGCCTTCCTGGGCTTTTTC